>NW_026930490.1:0-42314 GCF_032062105.1 Saccostrea cuccullata | reverse complement strand
ATTCAAATTTACAACGGCAGTCAATTAGTTTTGAAAGAAAAGAGATCATGAAGATAAGATTTTTTTTGATAATCTTGATATCAACTAAATTAATACTGCAACTCAAATCAGACACTGTGAACTGAGGATTAACATTTTAAGGCTCTCCATCACCAGTACATGTACATAAAGGTTCCTTGATTCTCTGATAAGAGAGATAATTCTAAAATGTAAATGACACAAACATCTATTTTTGCCAAATTGAAAAGTATTTTATAGTTATGTCCAGCAAACTATACCATTATTGTATGCATTTTACTTAAAAAATCCAATTTTGGAAAATCATGAGAGACCGAGTGAACAGAGAGTTTCTGAACCTCAATATAAAATTTTGCTTTTATAAAAGTTTGTGATAATTTACTCAAAACAATTTTAATGGGCCTGTAAAAGCATACATTGGCATAGGATTTCAAAAAAGAGTACATGAATCATTCTAAGAAACACTGAATTCATTCTACCTTCTTGTTACCTACAAATGTACAAAGTTTCAATGAAATCTGACTAAAAAACTAAAGAATGACAAAACAATGATATTGATTTTTACATGTAGATATTTCCTATCTGAAAAAAAGGTAATACACATGAATATTAGACACCAGGGTATTCTTTGCCAATGCAAGAGTATTAATAGAATGATAGATAAGAAAACAAACTTACTCTGATGTAAAAACAAACCTATAAGGCCCATGGGCCTTATAGGTCACCTGAACATTTTTCAACAACTTTCCAGTGATTGAATTTGATCTATGTTTTAAGCCAGATGCTATAGCATTTACCATTTGGTCATCATAACTATACACTTAGCAGTTCCTTAGTTTGGTTAGTGGTTACTTAATACCCATAGGCAGGGTAGGGGAACAAAAAATGCATTTCAACAAATCAGTAATATTCAGCAATAATCAGTAGTGCCGCTACCACACATGAATCCTTGACTCTTAGGCTTAGATCCACACATTGCACAATTTTTGGAAAGGCATCCTTGCTTTTCAAAAATTTTTGATTAATACCAAGGAGCAAATTTCAAACAATTCATTCATTTTCAGTATATAATACACCCCCTTCTATGGTATCCCTGACCCTGAAGCCTTGAAATTCACAATTCTGCAAGATAAGGGCCCTTGCTCATCATAACTATATAGGTATTTCATCTGCATAAAACCCAGGAGAAAAGAAGAAAATATTCAAAGATTTAATGTTCTTTCACTATACATGTATAATCAATATAGCCCCGCCTTAACACCAGAACCCCTGACCCTGGGGCCATAAAATTCACAATTTTGGTAGAGGCAATCTTGCTCATCATAACTATGCACTTAGTTAGTTTATTTAAAACCTAGGAGCAGAGAAGAAGATTTTTAAAGAATTCATGTATTTTCATTATATAATCAATAGAGCCCCGCCCTAAAACCAGAACCCCTGACCCTGGGGCCATAAAATTCACAATTTAGGTAGAGGCACTCTTGATCAGCATAACTATGTTCTTAGTTAGTTTATATAAAACCAAGGAGCAGAGAAGATTTTCAAAGAATTCATTATTTTCATAGCTGCAGATCTGTAGCTCTCCGAAAAAAATATATTGATAGACCGGAGAGCTACAGTGCCACCCATTGAAAAAACTGTGTATTTATTGCGCACAAAAAAGTGCGCTACACAATTTTGGTAGAGGCACTCTTGCTCATTATAACTATGTACTTAGTTAGTTTATTTAATACCCAGGAGCAGAGAAGAAGATTTTCAAAGAAATAATGCATTTTCACTTTATACTTATTTAGCCCCGCCCTAGCACAAGGACCCCTGACCCCAGGGCCATGAATTTCACAAGTTTGGTAAAGGACTCAATGCTGAATACAATCATGCAAACAGTTTGACTGCTTGATTTCCAGGAGTAAAGAAGAAGATTTTTAAAGATTGCATTAATTTAAGTGGTTTTGGCCCCACCCCCCAAACCCCAGGGGAGCAGGGATCATGAAATTCACAATTTTTGTTTCCATTCACCCATAGATGCTTTGTGCCAAGTTTGGTTGAAATTGGTTCAGTGGTTGCAGAGAAGAAGCTGAAAAATTCAAAAGTTTACGACCGATTGACGACGAACGACGGACGACGACGGACGAAAACAGATAGCAATAGGTCACCTGAGTGACTCAAGTGACCTAAAAATATAACCGATGGAAATATGTTGACATAAACTAACAGGAGGCCCTTGGGCCTTATAGGTCACCTCAGTATCACATAACAACTGCCAGCAGTTGAATTTGGTTTGTGTTTTAAACCAATAACCATGAAATTCACAATTTTGAAAGAGACACCATTGTTTATCATAATTATACACTTAGCATGTTTACTTTGGTTACTTAACACCCAGAGGTAGATCAGAGAAAGAGAAAATGCCTTTTAACTTTATAATCACCAATTGTGCACCCTCCCCACAGAAACCACTACCCCTGGGGCCAATTATTTCAAAACTTTGGAAATTTCATCTTAAATTTTAGTTCATCAAAAATTGTTGATTAAGACCAAAGTGCAGATTTCAAAGCATTAATTTATTTTCAGACTATGTACCCCCCCCCCCCCACCCACACTCCCCGCCCTCCAAATACCTCTGACCCAGGGGCCTGGAAATTAATCCATTTACGAAGAGGAAGCTTTCTTCAACATAAATATGTACTTTTATCATTAACATAATATCCAGGAGCAAAGAAAAAGATTTTTCAGAGATTTCATGCATTTTCATTATATATATAAACATTAGAGCCCCGCCCTAACACAAGAAGCCCTGACCCGGGGCCATGAAATTCACAAATCTCAAAGAGGCATCATCCTTCCTCCTGAAAACTATGTACATAGTTCATTGGTTTAATATCCAGGTGCAGAAAAGAAGATTTTCAAGGATATAATTCATTTTCACTATATAATCTTTATAGCCCCATCCTAGCACTAGAACCCCTGACCCTGGGTCATGAAATTCACAGTTTTGGAAGAGGCAGCCTTATTCAAAAGAACTATGCACTTGGTTTAGTTTATTTAAAGACCATGAGCAGAGAAGAAGAATTTCAAAGAATTTATGCATTTTCACTATATAAACTATATAGCCCCACCCTAGCACTAGAACCCCTGACCCCTGGGCCATGAAATTCAGAATTTTGGAAGAGGCAGCTATATTCAACGTAACCATGCACTTGGTTAGTTTATTTAATGCCCATGAGCAGAGAAGAAGAATTTCAAAGAATTTATGCATTTTCACTATAAAATCTATATAGCCCCACCCTAGCACTAGAACCCCTGACCCTGGGGTCATGAGATTCACAAATTTGGGAGAAGCAGCCATATTTAACTGAACTATGCACTTGGTTAGACTATTTAATGCCCTGGAGCAGAGAAGAAGAAATTCAAAGAAATAATGAATTTTCACTATATAATCTATTTAGCCCCATCCTAGCACTAGAACCCCTGACCTTGGGGCCATGGATTTCACAATTTTAGTAGAGGACTTATTGCTGATTACAATCATACCAACAGTTTGAATGCTTGATGTCCGGGAGTAAAGACGAAGATTTTTGAAGATTGCATTAATTTTAGTGGTTTTGGCCCCACCCCCAGGCCCCAGGGGAGCAGGGACCATGAAATTCACAATTTTTGTTCCCCTTTACCCATAGATGCTATATGCCAAAATTGATTGAAATTTGTTCAGCGGTTTCAGAGAAGAAACTGAAAATGGTCAAATGTTAACACACGATGGACAACAGACGAAAACGGATAGTAATAGGTCACCTGAGTTTACTCAGGTGACCCAAAAACTTATTCTTTAAGTACTGGTAAGCTTTTGCCAAGAAGCTGCAGATGTACAATATAAATTCAATAATTTTTTCTTTGATTTCCTCCTTCTTGATTTTCTTTGGGGAAGGTGTCTTTTTATTTGTTTTGCCAAAGGGACAGATGGGTTTATTCAGGCATTCGTAGCACTTTGGTCCTACTGGTAGACAAGTCTGTTGTCCAAACCCAACCAGTAAATGATTGATTTCACTCCAGTTTTCCCTGCAACATAAGTTTGACAGGTGATTACCTTATCCAGGAGTGGTGAAAAACCATATACTGTTCAGAGGAAATTTGATTAGTGACCTTTAATGTTACCCTGCATGAACATTATTAACATTTTGCTATTGATTCAAAGTAAATGTAAGAAGAAATATACTGTAAAATCACTAATTCTCCGGGGGTTAATTTCCGTTGATATCGAGGTATGAACAGACCCATGAATTTATGTCCACCTTGAAATGTAATTTTTCAATTATATATTACTACTGAACAATTCTCCATCCATGAAATGTAATCCCCATGAACCAATCTTTTTCCCTCAAACCACCAAAATTTGACCCCACGAAAATATGTGATTTTACAGTATACAGTGGACCCTCATTTATCAGGACGCTTTGGTTCCCAGTCAATTTGTCTGGATATGAGAAGCATCCGGATATCTGAATCACCAGTTAAACAAGACAGAATAACATTTTAAAATTTCATGCAGATGAGAAATCGTCCGGATACTGAAGCATCCGGATATCTGGCGTCCGGATATCTGAAGGTCCACTGTACATGTAGAATGAATTAATACTTTTTTTGTACTCTTATTCAAGCTAGACTGATACATACATGTCCAAGAACGAATTCGATGTTGATATCGACAATATTAAGTCGATATCGTATCGATATCGATCATGATGAGCACTATTAATTTAATTGAAATACTTGGTACCATATATGAGACTTTGAGCTATGTCGATGTCGTCGATATCGACAATAACATGACGATATCGTATCGATATCGATCCTATTTGTATAACTTATTTTCACAATGAGGTATAACATAATTTTACAAGGTCACAAGTGATGTCAAATTCATTCATTATTAGCATGAATAGGAAATTAAATTTTGATAAGGAAAGGGTTAGTGGTTGTTATTGTTTTAGATTACGTTAACAGTAAGATGTTGATTGAGGGTGAAAGTTGTTAAATATGTTTTAACAATCATGATTCGATGTCGATACGATATCGTCGATATCGACAGTAGGGTAAACTAAATACATGTAATCAGAAAGTAAATATGCACAAGCGTTGCATGAAGAAACAGAACTTATTGTCATGGGATATGTTAAAAATAAAGATTTTGTATTAGGATGAAGGTTGGTTAAGTAATATATTTTAACGATCATGATTCGATATCGATACGATATCGTCGACATCGACGATATCGATGGCAGGTACAATCTTCGTAAAATTAAAGTTATGAAACATTAATACACGTACAAAGTAACAGAGACAGTATTTACCAAGAGCTGAGCAAACATGATTCGATATCGAAAGCGACATCGTCGATATCGACGATATCGACACTACAGAGAAAGTTTAATAAAAGATAGTTTTCAAATACTAGTATTGCACATGGAAACCATAATTCTTTGAACAATCATGATTCGATATCGGTATGATATCATGGATATTGACAGTAAGGAAAACTTGTTAAAACAGAAAGTATTGTAATAAACACACAAGGATAAAGAAATATTAGTAAAAAACAAAAAAGTAATGTGTCGATATCGTAACTACATCATGTCTTGGACATAACTCGACTGATAAAATCACACATCCTTAATGGCTTCATATTTGTCTGTATCAAATGTAAATATTATAAAATGAAACATTTGCTTTCCTTGTATCCTCTGGCTGTTTGACCCAGCCGAGCCGATTGGAAATCCTGTGAACATGCGTGTCCACTCCAATACCCTGAACCTGATTCCAGGCACACTTCATCACCAGATAGGCCATCTTGGGTCCAACTCCTGGCAGCTTACATAACTTCTCCACAGACTCTGGAATATCTCCATTGTATTCCTCCTGTAGAATTTTGCTTGTCTTCTTTATACTCCATATACTTTATAATTTTGTTAGCTGACTTTCAAAGAAGATCAAACAAATTACAAAGCAATATTGTGTGGGATTTTATTATAGAACCATTAAACTTACAGGAATAATTTGAATATAGTGATGTAATAAGTGAGGTATACTGAAAATATATCTGAACACATTAATTATGGTGGTACATGTAAATGAGGTAAAGTCACTGATATTAAAGAATGCCATTTACTTTTCAATGATTTGTAGCTTTACTGACCAGTCAAGACATAAATGACGTTTAAAAGAATACCGAGATCTTTTACATTCTTTTCATCAGAGCAAACAACTTTTTTACCAGTAATTTTACAAACATATGCTTACTGTCTGAACGAAATGCTCCATAGGGCATCAGTTCAGGCTGATTTTGGATCCCAAAACATGCCAATTCCCTAAATCATTAAGGAATGAATTAAATAGCAACCCAAATTATACTGTATAACCTGGGTTGGGGCAGTTTATACTTTATAAACGGCGAAGCGGTTTACAAAAAAGCATAAACTGCTCCAACCCAGGTTATACAGTATAATTTGGATTGCTATTTAATTCATTCCTTATAATTTAATTTTCAATCATTAAGAATATAAAACAAGACAATTTCTCTCTTTAAAACGCCTTCAAATTGTTCATGTACATATTTTAAACATAAAGTCAAGTGGATTGATACGATTTTGACGCAAGTCATTGTGACGTAAGCAAACCAGATTATACAATTTAGATTAATTTTTTATCCAATCAAATGACAAGTTACAACCAAAATTTAATTATTTAAAAATGAACACATGTATGGTTGAAGGTCCTATAGTCGTGCGTGCCCAGTAGTCGTGCACCATTTTGTTTGTTGTCAAAAGTTGGTCACGTGCTATTATGGTATATTTACTATACAAAAACAGCGATGAGACCGTGGTCTCTTCTATCACGTGACTAATCAGAACGAGGCTACTTTCATTTTTGCATTGCCTACGTGCAGCATGGGATTAAGCCCTATGGTATCTTCAGATTACAGCCTATTAATTAAGCTGGAAGTAAGTGACAGTGTAACATAACATAAATCTTCTCATGGTCTAAAATGCAGATTTTCACATAGAAAGCCATGGTGATCATTTTTTAATGTTTTAACCAACTGAAATGACTATATATACTTGTCATGGTCTCTATATGACAGCTACATACAAGAGACTAGGGACTATAATACACTATATACTTGTCATGGTCTCTATATAACAATAACATACAAGAGACCAGGGACTATAACACACTATATACTTGTCACGGTCTCTATATAACAACTACATACAAGAGACCAGGGACTATAACACACTATATACTTGTCACGGTCTCTATATAACAATTACATACAAGAGACCAGGGACTACAATACACTATATACTTGTCACGGTCTCTATATAACAATTACATACAAGAGACCAGGGACTATAGACACTATATACTTGTCGTGGTCCCTATATAACAATTACATACAAGAGACCAAGGACTACAATACACTATATACTTGTCATGGTCTCTATATAACAATTACATAGCATGAGACCATTGACATATAACAGTCTTAAACAGGCATGGTCTCATGTTTACAACACTGTAGCATGAGACCATTGACATATAACAGTCTTAAACATAGATGGTCTCATGATTACAACATTGTGGCATGAGACCATTGACATATAACAGTCATAAACAGGCATGGTCTCATGTTTACAATACTGTAGCATGAGACCATTGACATATAACAGTCTTAAACATAGATGGTCTCATTTTTACTATACTGTAGCATGAGACCATTAACATATAACAGTCTAAAACAGGCATGGTCTCATGTTTACAACACTGTAGCATGAGACCATAGACATATATCAGTCTTAAACATAGATGGTCTCATGTTTACAACACTGTAGCATGAGACCATTGATTTATAACAGTCTTAAACAGGCATGGTCTCATGTTTACAATATTGGAGCATGAGACCATTGACATATTACAGTCACAAACATAGATGGTCTCATGTCTACAACACTGTAGCATGAGACCATTGACATATAACAGTCTTAAACAGGCATGGTCTCATGTTTACAACACTGTACATGAGACCATACTGTAGCATGAGACAATACTGTATTGACATATTACAGTCACAAACATAGATGGTCTCATGTATACAACACTGTAGCATGAGACCATTGACATATAACAGTCTGAAACATAGATGGTCTCATGTTTACAATACTGTAACATGAGACCATTGACATATTACAGTCACAAACGTAGATGGTCTCATGTATACAACACTGTAGCATGAGATCATTGACATATAACAGTCTTAAACATAGATGGTGTCATGTATACAACACTGTAGCATGAGACCATTGACATATTACAGTCACAATCATAAATGGTCTCATGTATACAACACTGTAGCATGAGACCATTGACATATAACAGTCTTTAACAGGCATGGTCTCATGTTTACAATACTGTAGCATGAGACCATTGACAAATTACAGTCACAAACATAGATGGTCTTATGTTTACAACACTGTAGCATGAGACCATTGACATATAACAGTCTTAAAAACAGGCATGGTCTCATGTATACAACATTGTAGCATGAGACCATTGACATATAACAGTCTGAAACATAGATGGTCTCATGTTTACAATACTGTAGCATGAGACCATTGACATATAACAGTCTTAAACAGGCATGGTCTCATATTTACAACATTGTAGCATGAGACCATTAACATATAACAGTCTTAAACATAGATGGTCTCATGTATACAACACTGTAGCATGAGACCATTGACATATAACAGTTTTAAACAGGCATGGTCTCATGTTTACAACATTGTAGTATGAGAACATTGACATATAACAGTCTGAAACATAAATGGTCTCATGTTTACATTACTGTAGCATGAGACCATTGACATATTACAGTCATAAACATAGATGGTCTCATGTACAGCACTCTAGCATGAGACCATTGACATATAACAGTCTAAAACAGGCATGGTCTCATGTTTACAACACTGTAGCATGAGACCATTGACATATTACAGTCACAATCATAAATGGTCTCATGTATACAACACTGTAGCATGAGACCATTGACATATAACAGTCTTAAACATAGATGGTCTCATGTCTACAACACTGTAGCATGAGACCATTGACATATAACAGTCTTAAACAGGCATGGTCTCATGTTTACAATACTGTAGCATGAGACCATTGACATATTACAGTCACAAACATAGATGGTCTCATGTTTACAACATTATAGCATGAGACCATTGACATATAACAGTCTGAAACATAGATGATCTCATGTTTACAATACTGTAGCATGAGACCATTGACATATAACAGTCTTAAACAGGCATGGTCTCATATTTACAACATTGTAGCATGAGACCATTACCATATAACAGTCTTAAACATAGATGGTCTCATGTATACAACACTGTAGCATGAGACCATTGACATATAACAGTTTTAAACAGGCATGGTCTCATGTTTACAACATTGTAGCATGAGACCATTAACATATAACAGTCTGAAACATAGATGGTCTCATGTATACAACACTGTAGCATGAGACCATTGACATATAACAGTTTTAAACAGGCATGGTTTCATGTTTACAACATTGTAGCATGAGACCATTAACATATAACAGTCGTAAAAAATAGATGGTCTCATGTTTACAACATTGTAGCATGAGACCATTGATATATAACAGTCGTAAACATAGATGGTCTCATGTATACAACACTGTAGCATGAGACCATTGACATATATCAGTCTAAAACATAAATGGTCTCATGTTTACAACACTGTAGCATGAGACCATTGACATATAACAGTATTAAACATAGATGGTCTCATGTTTACAATGTAGCATGTGACCATTGACATATTACAGTCACAAACATAGATGGTCTCATGTATACAATACTGTAGCAAGAGACCATTGACATATAACAGTCTTAAACAGGCATGCTCTCATGTTTACAATACTGTAGCATGAGACCATTGACATATAACAGTCTTAAACAGGCATGGTCTCATGTATACAGCACTGTAGTATGAGACCATTGACATATTACAGTCTTAAACAGGCATGGTCTCATGTTTACAACATTGTAGCATGAGACAATTGACATATAATAGTCTAAAACATAGATGGTCTCATGTTTACAATACTGTAGCATGAGACCATTGACATATAACAGTCTTAAACAGGCATGGTCTCTTGTTTACAACATTGTAGCATGAGACCATTGACATATAACATGTCTTAAACATAGATGGTCTCATGTCTACAACACTGTAGCATGAGACCATTGACATATAACAGTCATAAACAGGCATGGTCTCATTTTTACAATACTGTAGCATGAGACCATTGACATATAACAGTCTTAAACAGGCATGGTCTCATGTTTACAATACTGTAGCATGAGACCATTGACATATAACAGTCTTAAACATAGATGGTCTCATGTTTACAATACTGTAGCATGAGACCATTGACATATAACAGTCTTAAACAGGCATGGTCTCATGTTTACAATACTGTAGCATGAGACCATTGACATATTACAGTCACAATCATAGATGGTCTCATGTATACAACACTGTAGCATGAGACCATTGACATATAACAGTTTTAAACAGGCATGGTCTCATGTTTACAACATTGTAGCATGAGAACATTGACATATAACAGTCTGAAACATAGATGGTCTCATGTCTACAATACTGTAGCATTAGACCATTGACATATAACAGTCACAAACATAGATGGTCTCATGTATACAACACTGTAGCATGAGACCATCAACATATAACAGTCTTTAGCATATATGGTCTCATGTTTACAACACTGTAGCATGAGACCATTGACATATTCATCCCAAAAAAAAACATAATAATAGTCTTAAGTCTACAATAGATGGTCTCATGTTTACAATACTGTAGCATGAGACATTTTGATATAACAGTCTTAAACCATTGACATGTTACAGTATTACACAAACATAGATGGTCTCATGTATACAACACTGTAGCATGAGACCATTGACATATAACAGTCTTAAACAGGCATGGTCTCATGTTTACAACATTGTAGCATGAGACCATTGACATATGACAGTCACAAACATAGATGGTCTCATGTTTATAATACTGTAGCATGAGACCATTGACATATAACAGTCACCCCAAAAAAAAACAATGTTATTATGTGAAATGCTTAATTATATGGGTAACTTACGTTATTTCCTATGTTTATGTAATTAAACAATTTAAGACTATAATAATTTTAATGGTAGACACTCTATATCCTTTTTTCAGTGCCCCACACATTATGGATGATAATTTTGTAAATTAGAGCAGTACTTTCTCGAGAGGGGCCCTTTGTTTTTCTGGACATCAGAATTTTATATCAATGGATTGTCCTGGAATTGCCATACAGGTATGTGATGAAAATTACAAGAGCTGATTTGTATGGCTATCTCAAATATCTTACTTGAGGAAATATCAATCACAATGAATTAAGTTAATTACAGTTCTATATATAGAGAAAGGCAATTTCTTTTTATTATTTAATTGATCACATTTTTAGGCCTACAGTATTAATTTTGGACTCATATAAGAGGAATATCATATATTAAGCAGGCTTTTTCCATTGAACTAAAGGAAACTGTCCTTTAACATGTGCATGAAGCAGCTCCCTGGATGGTGTGTAGTCTGTTTGTCAACATGTGGAGCCCAGGTGTATATCAAGCTGTACAGCGACTATCAGAATTTCGGAGCAAATCAAAGATCTGATTTTAATCAGATTGATTTCAAAGAAGATATGTTTACTGTCAATTTTCTTTTCTTTTTTTTTTAAAGCTGCATCAGGTGTGCTTTTTTCCTATTCAAATTTTTGTGTAAGTACATGTATTACTTTTTATTTTCTCTTACATTAATTTACTGCAGAGGGTCTAGTTAATAAATTTGATAAAGCTATAAAGTAGCATATAGTCAATAATTTCTATGTGTGAATCCTAAAGAGTATAAGGTAACTCTCATTTTGACTATAATTTCTCTGATTTCAGTAGTAGTCTCCCCTGTTAAAGATCAGTAATGGTGGATATACAATGCTGGATGCAGTCTGGTCATCAACAGAGAGTTTTGACACCTGTAATTTGCCTCTGTAACCTTTGCTGTGTTTATCAGACAGGTAAAAAAATGAAGATAAATGATCAAAATAATTTAATGAGATTAATAATAAAAACTGAACCATTCTTTAATACATGTATAAGAATTAAAACACAATTATTAACACATACAATTATACATAATGTTCATATTTCCCCCATTTGCCTGATTGAATAGAATCAGAGCATAAAACAAAATTTATAATATGGAAGGCAATTCACAAATTATGTATTACATACAAATTTCAAACTTTTGAATTCAAAACACACAGTCAATGATTTCATATGTACAACCATTCATTTCCTTAGTAAATATTATTGTACATTTCGTAATATGCAATAGGATGATTATCTTGAGCAATGAATAAATTACAGTTCACCCTTTCAAAGTCTTATAACTTCCTCTTTTTTATTTTAGAGATCAACTGTACGTGTCTTTAAAAAAAAAATTCTTACAAATGATATCTTTTTATAGATCTTTAATTTTTTTGTTGATAATTATATTTTATTCTACCACGATTATTCAAAACATCAAAGGAAACCACCGGACATTATTCTCCAATAAATCACGAACGTCATCAAAAAATTATCAGATCAGAAACACGTATCAAATCTGAACAATTCAAATGCATGTTTGGCTGTAGAATGAAATACGTGTTTAGACCGCATCGATGTGTCGTCTTTTGCATTATAAACACTGTAAATTGCATCAAGTTGCTGAAGAATGTCGGTTTTTATAGCTAAGCGGGGCTACAGACCTCCCTACACATTAAACAACGTGATTTTAGCAGTAAAACAGGAACATGATTTTGTTATTGTATATTCATTTTAACTTATCAATACATATTATGAACATATTTGTAATTTGTAAAAAGGATATTTTTAATGTAACGAAAGCTCAAATCGTCTGCATTCTATACACAAGTAAGCAAACAAATTTTACCTCTGGTGTTAAATGAAACAGTGTAATCGAGACATGGTGACCTAATTTGTTTCTCTATAGAGGAAACGATTATCCTTAATTTAGCGTTTGTACCAAACGTGGAAGAATAGAAATAAAGTCCTTGTTATCATGAATGCTGCAGAATAACCTCCTCGGTCTCGAAATGTTGTTTGAAATATATAAAAGCCTCGGCTAGCGCCTCGGCTTTTATCTTTCAAACAACATTTCTCGACCTCGGAGGTTATTCTGCAACATTCACGAAAACGCGGACTTTATTTCTTAAACAGTTTTTATTTCATTTAAATGTAATTTAGTCTATCTTGTTGGTTTTTTTTTAGATGATGAATCAGTCTACTTCTTTTTACAAGAGGTGCCCCTCCAGACTCACAAAGATCCAAAGTTGAGTTTCCATGACACCTATTCAGTGAGTGCACAGTTTAATGTATTCTTCTTTTAAACTTTTAACTAATTAATATACATTTTGGATTTAATTTTCACAGACCTCAGAAGTACAAGTTTGATATTTAATTATGTCTAGATTACTTGGTCTTCTTTTTTGGATGTAAACTTCAAGATAAATAGTGTAATGTAGGATTTTGCCTTAAGTTGAGTTAAGCTCTGTAATCACTGATTACATATACATGTATTTATTAACATAGTTGATAATTTTTTCCCCTTTTGTTGCAGGTCTAATGCATGTTGGCAACTGATGCTGGTTCTATTTTCACCAAGAAGCATACCATGCATACCACCGGTAACCAAGTGAAGGACATAACCACACTTAGGCATGCAGCTCTTCGTCCCCTTCCAGATCTCCTAACCTCTTTGGAAAGCTTTTCTTGGTGACTGGTAAAGTGACATTTTTACAATAGATAGAAAGGATCCATGCCTGGCCCTGTTTTCCCTCCCCATGCTGATTCCAGTCCAGTGAACCATCACAAACTTGAAACTTTGGTGAGTTTCTTAAAATGCATGGTTCCAACTCACACAAAAAGGTCTTAGTCAAGTCAAGGTCAAGCTCCAAATACATTCCTCTAAACCAAGTCTATTTCTTCCAAATGAAACTTACGAAAAAACAGCAGGCCCCTTAAGATGATCACTATCCAATTGATATCTAGGTAGACCATTTCTGCTTGTGGATGACATCTTAACATCTGAATTTTTTAATAGTAATTATTTAAATGTTATTCATGTATATTGAATTGCTATGCCTTTTTGAAGTTTGTATGTTTATAGCTTCCACATGTACTCAGACCTTTTTATGCACCACCATGAATATGGCCGGAGCATATAGTATTTGTCATGTCTGTCTTCTGTCCTTCCGTCTTTCCGTCACACTTTGTGTTTAGCTCTGTTCAAAGCTAAGTTTCAAAGACACTATCCAAGATATTTTCATCAAACTTCATATGTTGATAGATATTGAGAGCTATGCAACTGCAACAACATTTTTTTACCTTTACTTTGACCTTGACCTCACTTTTCTTAAATTAGTGTTTAGCTCAGTTTTAAACATACCATTCAAGATGGTGTTATCAAACTTCACATGTTGATACAAACTTGCATGGATGATGCATCTAGGGATGAACACTACCAGACTTGCTTTGGATGCTAGATCTGACCTACATTTTCCAGATGAGTGACCAGATTAAATTTTTGGAGCAGGTCCATTTCTAAGGAACTATATGCCCTACTTGGACCAAACTAGCATGGATGATGCTTCTAAGGATGGACACTACCAGACTTGCTTCGGATGCTGGATCTGACCTACATTTTTATTCCCTAGTAACTATAAGCCCTACCTGAACCAAACTGATCAAATTTTATACACATACAAATGTTCACTTTTCTTTACTAATATATCCTCGGCGGAGCATTCATGTCCTATGGACATATGTATTTCTAGTTTGAATTACAAATTTTTTTTATTAATTCATGATTTATTATTTAATATTGACTTTTCTTGTATTTCAGCGATGTACCCTTCCTTATAATTTGTCCTTGCCCAAACAGCCAATGCAATGAAGAAGAAAATGCAGGGTTGAAATGGATTAAAGATGAACTAGCTTTTCTATACAAATATTTTCTTGGTGCATTGTATATTTGACTTGTAGAACAAGAATTTATCAAAGTTGTCATTAATTTAAGAAAAAAGCACAATTTTCACACTCATGTAAAAAGAGAAATATAACCGAGTATTGAATACCATGTTAGAATTTTTAGTCAAGCATGTGTTAATTACAAATTGAAATGCAAAACTTTCAATAGCAGATTGAATAACGTAAATCTAGAAATTTTTGCTGTAGATAAATTTTTAGCAAATTTGCGAGTTCATTGCATTCACAAAAATATATTTCTTCAAATTAATTCAACAATAAGAAAATTTAATCAAAGTAGTAGTCATTCGCAAAATTTTGAAACGTAAAAATTAATCAACAGCATTACAACCCAGATTCACATAATAAAATCGACGTAAACATTTCCAGATTTACGGTAGTTACTGTGTAGATTATTATGAATATTAGGTCACCCAAGTCAATCTAACAATGGTGCACTATCATATGGAAATTTTCAACTTCTTTGAAACCACTTAAGCAGTCTTAATTAATTTTGGCATACAGTTTGGCTCACCTATTAATTTATTCTTAGAAAAATTTCTATGCTCAGGGTTGTATTCTCCTCTGGTGACTGTTAAGGTCCATTGGCCCCTTGTTACTCTTTTACTTAAATATTTTGTTTTTAAGCTATTATTGCTGCAAGCATTTGCAAGCATTATAAGAATATTATTTTCTTTGTTAAGTTTGCTGTCATTTGTTTAATTTATAAGCTTTTCATGTGTACATTACTTATTATACACATATTATTTTTTGTTGTTAGCAAATAATTTGAATGTATGCACATGCCTTTAATTTGGATGAGAGCATATTTGTATATTTTCAATATTTTCTTGAGCAATAAATATTTAATTGATTTCAGCATATTTTATTATATATTCAAACATGAATTGAATGGCAGCAGGCATATTTTGATAAATTGAATACTGCATTATAATGTTAAACATGACCAGTTATTGTTACACTACCATTAAAGAACTCATATCTTATACATGTATTCACAGTTTATTCTTATTTGTTCTTCTTGTTTCCTTATTTTCAAGGTCTGTACAAATGTTCGGGTTACCATATACATGTACAAATTTAGCTCTAGTTAAAATCAATTTTTTGAGCCAATTTTACAATTTAAACCAAATTACATGTATATGAAATTCAAATTATGACAAAATTATTTCTTGTTTGAAATGAAAACATTCCTCTAGTCTCCTTAACACTTGATGTTTGAAGGAATATCTGAAATGTTATATTGCATTTAGATGTTTATTAATGTGTTCTGATCATTACACTTAAAGTTAACTGTTCTCTTCAGTTTCAAATCCTTTCTCCTTATTCTGTATCATTAAGTAGTCAAAAGTGAAATGCCCTGTTCTCAGAGAGCACCTGGCTAGTGATGCAGTGGTCTTAGTTCCATTCCTAGTCGAATCATACATTTTCTTCTTTTCTGTCACACATTATGGACTAACAACAAAAATTTAAAGTTCAAAACCAATGGATGGAGGTTACAGTTAACTTGAAGGAAAATTGAATATGAAATGCATATGTTCCCAACAATTAAAAGAGTCAGCTTTAGTTTGGAGAATTTTTACATATACTAACATAAGTACAACTATGGATGATCTAATAGACAGAGGCAGCCATTGTACACATTCTGATATACTAGTATATGTGACAAGCAAAGCATCTTAACATTTTGAACTTCATTTTTATTTAACTCAAAATTATTTGACCTTGTGGCCTTAAATAAATAGGAGTTTATATTCCACTGAAGATATTTCGAGAATATGAATAAAAGGGTTAGGCACAATCAAAAGCCTTTTGTTTGATGTTGGAAGGAAGATCCACAAGACTTGCACTAACCTCACAAAATGATACATAAATACCCCCCATCCCCACCCCCATGCATGTGAGTAAAAAAGGGATTCTGTAAAGGCTTCGTTGAATATTCTGGGATTTAGGAGTAGTTGCACTAACGAATTGGGTACGTCCTCATTACATGTAAGTATAATGGCAAGAATCATCTTGTCCTGTAGGGAACAAAATGATCTGCCCGGTCAAAGCGTAAAGTAGGAGGTTCAAGATGGCACTATGAAATAAAGTTTCAAGTTGTAAAGAGATCGGTCCGAGTATTATAGAAAGAAAGACAAAGACAGGGTTTTTTGATTGGAAAACCCAAATTTAAATTCTATCGAAGCTAGAATATTATGACAGTGTCCATGTTATGCTATGGGAAACCCAAAATATGTATCGGATCAAAAAGTAAAATAGGAGGTGCAAAATGGCAACATGTAATAAAGATTATGTGAAAGTTTCACTAAATGTCATTCAGTGGTATGAGAGGAGTTGCGGATAAGAGATGGACCCTAACACTAGCTCTAAGTATAACACTAACCCTAGCTGTAGCTCTAACCCTAATGCTAATCCACACCCTTGCAGACTAACCCTAACCCTAACCCTAGCTCTAAATCTAACCCTAACCCTTACCCTAGCTCTAAGTCTAACTCTAATCCTAGCTCTAAGTATAACACTAACCCTAGCTGTAGCTCTAACCCTAATGCTAATCCTAACCCTTGCAGACTAACCCTAACCCTAACCCTAGCTCTAACCCTAACCCTTACCCTAGCTCTAAGTCTAACTCTAATCCTAGCTCTAAGTCTAACCCTAACCCTAGCTCTAGCTCTAACCCTAATGCTAATCCTAACCCTTGCAGACTAACCCTAACCCTAACCCTAGCTCTAAATCTAACCCTAACCCAGACCCTAGCTTTAAGTCTAACTCTAATCCTAGCTCTAAGTATAACACTAACCCTAGCTGTAGCTCTAA
The DNA here is from genome assembly GCF_032062105.1 of Saccostrea cuccullata. NCBI lineage: Eukaryota > Metazoa > Mollusca > Bivalvia > Ostreida > Ostreidae > Saccostrea > Saccostrea cuccullata. The sequence goes on along the minus strand of NW_026930490.1, from coordinate 24,225 downwards.
CCCTAATGCTAATCCACACCCTTGCAGACTAACCCTAACCCTAACCCTAGCTCTAAATCTAACCCTAACCCTTACCCTAGCTCTAAGTCTAACTCTAATCCTAGCTCTAAGTCTAACCCTAACCCTAGCTCTAGCTCTAACCCTAATGCTAATCCTAACCCTTGCAGACTAACCCTAACCCTAGCTCTAAATCTAACCCTAACCCAGACCCTAGCTTTAAGTCTAACTCTAATCCTAGCTCTAAGTCTAACCCTAACCCTAGCTCTAGCTCTAACCCTAATGCTAATCCTAACCCTTGCAGACTAACCCTAACCCTGACCCTAACCCTAACCCTAGCTCTAAATCCAACCCTAACCTTAGCTCTAAGTCTAATCCTAACCTAACCCTAGTAACAGACAGACGGCTGGGCGTACAGACGGACGGACAAACCGATTACAGTATACCCGCCCACTTTTCAAGCAGTATAATGATACTTTCAAAGATAATGTCATTTTGCACCTCTTATGTATACCCCGCTAGAAAAATAGTAATCGAGATGTCCGTCTGTCTGTTAACGTCTGGCTTGTTTTTTTTTTCCGTTTAGTAGTATGTCATGTCCCTTTTATTGTTAGTGTTGGTAAATTGTTTGATCTGTCCATAAGTCGTTATATACATGTACACCGTTTCTCTTCCTGGTATATATTAATTTATTGAAAATTAACAAAATCCCTTGAAATGTTCACATATATTTATGCACATCATGTAATGTCTAATATCAAAGTTTAACTACATGTACAAGTAATTTGACAAACTATTTGAACAATTTTGTTGAATTGTAAAGTGGATTAGACATTGAATATCTTCAATGTTTAGCCATTGTTTTGATTTATATTACTTTTCCACATGCAGCGCAATTATGCAAAATATTTATGCAAATATTATAAATAAAGTTTATATAGATTTAAGTTGTTTCTTTTTTTTTGTTGGTGGTCTTAAAACTTTCTAGTCATGTCATTTTGAAAATTCAATTTTCAAAATTAAGCTGGCCACGGAAGCTACCATCTGGTGTAGTCAGATATTGGTGATATTTCTATAGAAATCTCTATGATTATTGTAAATATCAAAGAAACTCCCATTGAAATTGTTTGACTTGAAAGGACACATATTACAACTACAAAATCTTTCGACTGAAATAATGTATCTCTAAACTAAATTTAAATTTGTGTAAACTAAATTTTATTTGAAAAATTACAAGCAGAACAAAAGCCTAACAGACGGACAGACAGATGGACTGAATCACTATATATATACCCTCACACTTTTCAAGCGGGTTTTTACAAATAAGAATGTCTTCGAATATATATAATCTTGGCATGAAAGTGGACGTCATATAAATATCACGAAGAAAAAAATCCCTGAATGACAGGAATTTTGTTTGATATGCTTTATATACAGAGTCTTGGGGTTTTTGATTTTTTAAATATCTTATTTTAAATTAATTTTGAATTACATATCACCAGAGCTTCTCTATTTATAAGCAAACGTGTTCTAAACAGCCAAGAGCTTCACCTAGCTATAAACTATCATTAATCTTTACATCCCATTTTAACTTACATGTAATTAATTTCATATACATGTATAGTGAGTAGCATGCAATCACCCGACTGTAGAAAACGTATATGAGAATCTACTTTGGGAGAGGGGGTGGGGGTTGACGTGTTCCATTTTCACGTCCCAGTTTATCATCTCGTTGATGTTCAAATGGTTCCAGTTATTAGTAATATGGGGAAGGGGGTAATAAAATTGTCATTCCATAGAGTATATAATATATTCGACAGATCCTATACGGGTATGATCTTTCTACCATGGATATATGTGAACACGTGCTTACCGAGCATATTTAATTGTGTCTAATTCACTAGGACAGTAGATAATTGAAATAAATTAATAGGAAAAAAAATGTGAAAATGACAGATTTACTGGTTGAGCAATTTTGTTTTCCTTGACGAAGTTATTTTAACCTGTAGAAAACAAAATTTAAAAAGAGGGGAAAAAAATGATTTTGCTGTCCGAGATTGCCTTTGACTTCGAAAATGTGATAATGAAGAAAAAGTGTCCATGATAATACCGGACGGGTGTTACATCCCTTATAAGTAGTTACATGAATTATTTTAGGGTGAGAGCAAAGTGGTCGTAAAATATCATCACTATGGTTCAATGCATGCTTAAGCATCATAGGCGTCGGAACCGGGGGGGGGGGGTCTTAGCCCCCCCTTTTTTTCGCAAAAATAAACCTTATAACCTTACATAGGCATTGAAAATCATGATTTACCTTTTTTTGTTGGTTTAGCCCCCCCCCCCTCCCCACTTTCAATTTGCTTCCGACGCCCATGAACATACTAGAGGAATATCATTTTGATGCTTGCATTATAACAATCTTTATAAATTAATGTTGCCAGCACCGGTGTAGTGTTCAGGAACTCAAGGAATGTTTTGATGCAAGTATCATTTGAATAATTAGATTAATTGGCTATTGCTCTCGTTAGTGGCATAAATGTTCACTTTATTGCTTTATATATATGAGAATAATAATAAATTTGATGTTTGCATCCACTCAATTATTGTGTGCATTAATAAAATTAATAGGATTTTAAATTAACTAAAAATTTTTCAATTCTTTGAAATTTCACGCATTTAAAAGTTTGCTGATTATATATATCCATAAGAGGTCAATGTAGTTGTTGCATTTTATTGAAATTTCCTGTTTATTTTTCAAATCCAATCACACATATTAAACTTTGTGGTGACATCTCCCATGACTTTGAACAACTCAAAAGGTTAGGTTACTTAAACAAATGTCAAAGCTGAACTTAATTCCTGAACAACAAAATCAAAGTAGTACATAATGGAGAGGAAATATGATGGATACAATTTATTCTCAAACATATTGATGGAATAAACACACAGAGAATTTCTTTTTGTTGTTTTATTTTTTATATAAAAAAAACTTTGAAATTCTTTCTTTTCATATGGATGTATATATATATGTTTTTTTTTTGTCAATAAAGCAGATTATTTACCATTCCATGACAACTACTTCAGAATACTTGTGTATAATGTGTAAAAATTTGTCAAGAAAACAAAAGTTTTTTATTTTAATATAATTATATATGTTTTGAACTGTCAAATATGGAGACACTGGAATCATTCATTAAAATAATTACTGGTATATAATAAATAGTGATATCAGTAAATATTGAAAAGTATACATATCTGTTAATATATTATTACAGTATGAAAATGAAGGATACATTTACACGTACACCTAAATAACCCTGAAAAATATTCTGAGCATAAAATATTTAACCTTATTTCTTATAATCAAACTGCATCTACTCTGCCTAATAAACAATTATATGTACATCTCTTTCAAAAAGTTTTCTGAAAGTCAAAAAAATATATCTGATTACAAGAATATGAAAATAGACACCATACATATATGAAGCTTGATCATGAGATTTTTGGTACAGTCCATCAGTACATCATCTGATACAGAAAAGCCCCATAAAAATGACATGTTAAAAAACAGTTTTTAATATACAAATGTACATGATTTCATAGATGTTCAATAATCAATATATCATATTCAACCAATGTATATGAAAAATAATTACAGTAAAACTCGTTTAGTATGAACAAGGATATTGCGAATTCACGGTTACAACGAAGTCAACTTGGATCCCCAGCTATATAAAGTTAATAAATTTCTTATACGGTTATAATGAATTACGGATATAGTGAAGTAATTTTATAAGTCCCAGCCAATTTGTCATAACCAAGTTTTACTGTATAATTTACATATGCAGTATATATATTCTTTTTCAAGAAAGTTTAAAGACTCACATATCTCATATGACATAGCACACACTGTATTGATAAAAATAAGAAGTAACATACTTCACTAGATAGATTGCTAAATTTCTCATGAGATAAGAATAAACTCTTTATATTAACTAGACAAAATTTTCAAGAATTGTGGTTGTAGCTCTTTATATTCTTACGGAGTGCTATTGTACCACAGAATCAAATTTTTGTGAGATCAAAGTCTCATGTAATTACACGAAAACAAAGTTCTCCTGAATAAAAAGTGAGCCACAGTACAGTTCCTTGTTGTAAATTACTGGAAAGTTCAGGAAATGCCCATTTGTATCTTTAAAAACTGGAAGTGGTATCAAATCATAACAATCCTTTATAATCAACCTGAAATATAAACATAATAAATATACATATACATACAGATGTATCCATTTATAGGTACAAAAAGCCAAAAAGCATGAAAAGGGGATATAGTTGAATAAAAACGGAATCAAAAGAATTGTATCAATACTTCTAGCAGGGTACGGTATAAATTGCTTTAATTATTTTTGTCTTCTTTTTTTTTTTTAAATCTTTTCAGTTACTAACATTGAAAGAATTAATGTTACAATTCTTTTATTGTTCTGCTAAGAATGATTGTAAAAAAGAAAATATGCATACCAGGTTTTCTCTGTGAAGTTGGGCCTCTTGACAAATGTGGCACAGTCCAATTAAAAATCTGAGAAAATAAAAATAATAGAAAAATAAAAGACACTTTACAAGAAAATATAAATTGTATGATATTTTATATATGTATATATATAGTGTATAATATACTGTTACAGTATGTATACTTAAAAAAAGCAGGCTTCATATTTAAGCAGATATGGCATGGACAACAATGAGCTAATTCCTGAATACAACTAAAAAATCATTTAATTATCCATACAAAGTAAAGTGTGGACATGTGTAAGGCTGATTTATAATTGTACTAACCACTCACTACTCAGTGATTGCGCTAAATTTTGAATACGCCAATTTATGTACACATTCAGTATATCAGGGTAAAACAAGCAGAGAGGCTCTGTACAGAAACAACTTGGTAGACTTACCTTTCAGGAAGCTGGCTACTGTTGTTGGTTCCATCATAAACTGCTTCCAAGGACAGCGCAAAAAGTCCTGTCAACTATATTCCTTTTCCTGTGGTGGACTGAAAAGGCAACAAGTGGAAATCTTCAGTGTTGCCTTGTGACTTTGAATTAGAAATGACAGATAAGAAGACAAATGTTTGTTTAAAGACTGCATACAGTATAAATTTGACTGTAGGTCCAAGTAATCTTGAGATAATTAAATATCAAACTTGTACTTCTGAGATCTGTGAAAATCAAATCCAAAATGTATTTTAACTAGTAAAAAGTTTTAAAGTAGAATACATTAAATTGTGCACTCACTGAATAGGTGTCATGGAAACTCAACATTGGAACTTTGTGAATATGGAGGGGTACCTCTTGTAAAAAGAAGTAGACTGGTTCATCATCTAAAATAAAAAAAAAACAACAAGATAGACTAAATTACTTTTAAATGAAATAAAAACTATTAAAATATAAATATTAACAAGAGATGTTTGTAAAACACTTATGCCCCCCTCCCCCCAAATTGGAATTTTTATGTAAGTCCGAGGGGCATAACTCTGTCAAAAATGGCACGATTGTACCCAAAACAGTACTTGACCTAGATATTCATCTGATTAATCTGTATATTAAATTTCATCTCAGTATGTGCAACAGTTGCAAAGAAAATGAACGGAAACTGCAAATAATTGAATTTTTTTCAAACTCCAAGGGGCAAAACTCTGTCAAAAATGGTGCGATCGTACAGAACTTGGCCTAGATATTCATGTGATATATATGTATACCAAATTTGATTTCAGTATGTGCAACGGTTATGAAGAAAATGAATGGAAACTAAATGGACTGACAGACCGACCGACAGACAGCAGCAAAGCAATAAGCCCTCCCTTCTTCGAAGGGGGGCATAACAAAAAAATTAAAGATCTAAAAGATATCATTTGTAAGAAAAAAAATCTAAAGACACGGAACAGTTAATCACTAACAAAACTAAAATAAAAAAGAGGAAGTTGTAAGACTTTAAAAGGAGGAATTGTAATTTATTTATTGCTCAAGATAAACATCCTATTGCATATTACAAAATGTACCACAAAATTTAGGTAGAAAATGAACGGTTGTAGATGTGAAATCATTGATTCTGTGTTTTAAATTCAAAAGTATGAAATTTGGATGCAATACCTAATTTGTGAATTGCCTTACATGTTATAAATATTGCTATATTTTATTATGCACTGATTCAATTAAATCATGCAAATGTAGGAAATATGAACATTATGTATAATTGTATGTGTTAATAATTGTGTTTTAATTCGTATACATGTATTTAAGTATGGTTTATTTTTTAATATTAATCTCATTAAAATTATTTTGATTATTTATCTTGTTTTTTTTACCTGTCTGATAAACACAGCAAAGGTTACAGAGGCAAATTACAGGTGTCAAAACTCTCTGTTGATGACCAGACTGCATCCAGCATTGTATATCCACCATTACTGATCTTTAACAGGGGAGACTACTCCTGAAATCAGAGAAATTATAGTCAAAATGAGGGTTACCTTATACTCTTTGGGATTCACACATAGAAATTATTCCCTATATGCTTCTCTATAGCTTTATCAAATTTATTAACTAGACCCTCTGCAGTAAATTAATGTAAGAGAAAATAAAGATTAATACGAGTATGTACTTACACAAAATTTGAATCGAAAAAAAACACACCTGATGCAGCTTTTTAAAAAAGAAAATTGACAGTAAACATACCTACCTTGAAATCAATCTGATTAAAATCATATCTTTGTTTTGCTCCAACATTCTGATAGTCGCTGTACAGCTTGATATACACCTGGGCTCCACATGTTGACAAACAGACTACACACCATCCAGGGAGCTGCTTCATGCACATGTTAAAGGACAGTTTCCTTTAGTTCAATGGAAAAAGCCTGCTTAATATATGATATTCCTCTTATATGAGTCAAAATTAATACTGTAGGCCTAAAAATGTGATTAATTAAAAAATAAGAAGAAATTGTCTCTCTCTATATATAAAACTGTACCCAGTAATTAACTTAATTCATTGTGATTAGTTATTTCCTTGAGTAAGATCTTTAAGTTAGCCATACAAAACAGCTCTTGTAATTTTCATCACCTACCTGTATGGCAATTTCCAGGACAATCCATTGATATAAAATTCTGATGTCCAGAAAAACAAAGGGCCCCTCTCGAGAAAGTACTGCTCTAATTTACATAATGTGTGGGGCGCTGAAAAAAGGTATAGAGTATGTACTATTAAAATTCTTACCGTCTTAAATTGTTTAATTACATAACCTAATTTTTGTTTTTAAAATGGTGGAAGACACATTAGGGAACTCAGGGAACTTCATGAATTGTAACCATAACAAGCATAGGAAATATTGTAATGCTACCATATAATTTAGCATTTCAAATAATAACATTGATTTTTTTTGGGTGATTTTTATACATGTATGTCAATGGTCTCATGCTACAGTGTTATATACATGAGACCATCTATGTTTGTGACTGTTATATGTCAATGGTCTCATGCTACAGTGTTGCATACATGAGACCATCTATGTTTAAGACTGTTATATGTCAATGGTCTCATGCTACAGTATTTTAAACATGAGACCATGCCTGTTTAAGACTGTTATATGTCAATGGTCTCATGCTACAGTGTTGTATACATGAGACCATCTATGTTTGTGACTGTAATATGTCAATGGTCTCATGCTACAGTATTGTAAACATGAGACCATGCCTGTTTAAGACTGATATATGTCAATGGTCTCATGCTACAGTGTTGTATACATGAGACCATCTATGTTTAAGACTGTTATATGTCAATGGTCTCATGCTACAGTGTTGTAAACATGAGACCATCTATGTTTGTGACTGTAATATGTCAATGGTCTCATGCTACAGTATTGTAAACATGAGACCATCTATGTTTAAGACTGTTATATGTCAATGGTCTCATGCTACAGTGTTGTAAACATGAGACCATCTATGTTTAAGACTGTTATATGTCAATGGTCTCATGCTACAGTGTTGTAAACAAGAGACCATCTATGTTTAAGACTGTTATATGTCAATTGTCTTAGGCTACAGTACTGTAAACATGAGACCATCTATGTTTAAGACTGTTATATGTCAATGGTCTCATGCTACAGTGTTGTAAACAAGAGACCATCTATGTTTAAGACTGATATATGTCAATGGTCTCATGCTACAGTGTTGTATACATGAGACCATCTATGTTTAAGACTGTTATATATCAATGGTCTCATGCTACAGTGTTGTAAACATGAGACCATCTATGTTTAAGACTGGTATATGTCAATGGTCTCATGCTACAGTGTTGTAAACATGAGACCATGCCTGTTTAAGACTGTTATATGTCAATGGTCTCATGCTACAGTATTGTATACATGAGACCATCTATGTTTAAGACTGTTATATGTCAATGGTCTCATGCTACAGTGTTGTAAACATGAGACCATGCCTGTGTAAAACTCTTATATGTCAATGGTCTCATGCTACAGTGTTGTATACATGAGATCATCTATGTTTGTGACTTTTATATGTCCATGGTCTCATGCTTCAGTGTTGTAAACATGAGACCATCTATGTTTAAGACTGTTATATGTCAATGGTCTCATGCTACAGTGTTGTAAACATGAGACCATGCTATGTTTAAGACTGTTATATATGTCAATGGTCTCATGCTACAGTGTTGTAAACATGAGACCATCTATGTTTAAGACTGTTATATGTCAATGGTCTCATGCTACAGTATTGTATACATGAGACCATCTATGTTTAAGACTGTTATATGTCAATGGTCTCATGCTACAGTGTTGTAAACAAGAGACCATCTATGTTCAAGACATATATATGTCAATGGTCTCATGCTACAGTGTTGTATACATGAGACCATCTATGTTTAAGACTGTTATATGTCAATGGTCTCATGCTACAATGTTGTAAACATGAGACCATGCCTGTTTAAGACTGTTATATGTCAATGGTCTCATGCTACAGTGTTGTAAACATGAGACCATCTATGTTTAAGACTGATATATGTCAATGGTCTCATGCTACAGTATTGTAAACATGAGACCATGCCTGTTTAAGACTGTTATATGTCAATGGTCTCATGCTACAGTGTTGTAAACATGAGACCATCTATGTTTAAGACTGTTATATGTCAATGGTCTCATGCTACAGTGTTGTAAACATGAGACCATGCCTGTTTAAGACTGTTATATGTTAATGGTCTCATGGTACAGTATTGTAAAAATGAGATCAACTATGTTTAAGACTGTTATATGTCAATGGTCTCATGCTACAGTATTGTAAACATGAGACCATGCCTGTTTAAGACTGTTATATGTCGATGGTCTCATGCCACAATGTTGTAATCATGAGACCATCTATGTTTAAGACTGTTATATGTCAATGGTCTCATGCTACAGTGTTGTAAACATGAGACCATGCCTGTTTAAGACTGTTATATGTCAATGGTCTCATGCTATGTAATTGTTATATAGAGACCATGACAAGTATATAGTGTATTGTAGTCCCTGGTCTCTTGTATGTAATTGTTATATAGAGACCGTGACAAGTATATAGTGTGTTATAGTCCCTGGTCTCTTGTATGTAATTGTTATATAGAGACCGTGACATGTATATAGTGTGTTATAGTCCCTGGTCTCTTGTATGTAATTGTTATATAGAGACCGTGACAAGTATATAGTGTGTTATAGTCTGTCGTCTCTTGTATGTAATTGTTATATAGAGACCGTGACAAGTATATAGTGTGTTATAGTCCCTGGTCTCTTGTATGTAATTGTTATATAGAGACCGTGACAAGTATATAGTGTGTTATAGTCCCTGGTCTCTTGTATGTAATTGTTATATAGAGACCATGACAAGTATATAGTGTGTTATAGTCCCTGGTCTCTTGTATGTAATTGTTATATAGAGACCGTGACAAGTATATAGTGTGTTATAGTCCCTGGTCTCTTGTATGTAATTGTTATATAGAGACCGTGACAAGTATATAGTGTGTTATAGTCCCTGGTCTCTTGTATGTAATTGTTATATAGAGACCATGACAAGTATATAGTGTGTTATAGTCCCTGGTCTCTTGTATGTAATTGTTATATAGAGACCGCGACAAGTATATAGTGTGTTATAGTCCCTGGTCTCTTGTATGTAATTGTTATATAGAGACCGCGACAAGTATATAGTGTGTTATAGTCCCTGGTCTCTTGTATGTAATTGTTATATAGAGACCACAACAAGTATATAGTGTGTTATAGTCCCTGGTCTCTTGTATGTAATTGTTATATAGAGACCATGACAAGTATATAGTGTATTATAGTCCCTGGTCTCTTGTATGTAATTGTTATATAGAGACCATGACAAGTATATAGTGTGTTATAGTCCCTGGTCTCTTGTATGTAATTGTTATATAGAGACCACAACAAGTATATAGTGTATTATAGTCCCTGGTCTCTTGTATGTAATTGTTATATAGAGACCATGACAAGTATATAGTGTGTTATAGTCCCTGGTCTCTTGTATGTAATTGTTATATAGAGACCATGACAAGTATATAGTGTATTATAGTCCCTGGTCTCTTGTATGTAATTGTTATATAGAGACCATGACAAGTATATAGTGTATTATAGTCCCTGGTCTCTTGTATGTAATTGTTATATAGAGACCATGACAAGTATATAGTGTATTATAGTCCCTGGTCTCTTGTATGTAATTGTTATATAGAGACCACAACAAGTATATAATGTATTATAGTCCCTGGTCTCTTGTATGTAATTGTTATATATGGAGACCATGACAAGTATATAGTGTATTATAGTCCCTGGTCTCTTGTATGTAATTGTTATATAGAGACCATGACAAGTATATAGTGTATTATAGTCCCTGGTCTCTTGTATGTAATTGTTATATAGAGACCATGACAAGTATATAGTGTGTTATAGTCCCTGGTCTCTTGTATGTAATTGTTATATAGAGACCATGACAAGTATATAGTGTATTATAGTCCCTGGTCTCTTGTATGTAATTGTTATATAGAGACCACGACAAGTATATAGTGTATGTAATTGTTATATAGAGACCGTGACATGTATATAGTGTATTATAGTCCCTGGTCTCTTGTATGTAATTGTTATATAGAGACCATGACAAGTATATAGTGTGTTATAGTCCCTGGTCTCTTGTATGTAATTGTTATATAGAGACCATGACAAGTATATAGTGTATTATAGTCCCTGGTCTCTTGTGTGTAATAGTTATATAGAGACCGTGGCAAGCACATAGTGTGTAATAGATAGAGACCATGACAAGTATATAGTGTGTTATAGTCCCTGGTCTCTTGTATGTAATTGTTATATAGAGACCATGACAAGTATATAGTGTATTATAGTCCCTGGTCTCTTGTATGTAATTGTTATATAGAGACCGTGACAAGTATATAGTGTATTATAGTCCCTGGTCTCTTGTATGTAATTGTTATATAGAGACCACGACAAGTATATAGTGTGTTATAGTCCCTGGTCTCTTGTATGTAATTGTTATATAGAGACCGCGACAAGTATATAGTAAGTATATAGTGTGTTAGAGTCCCTGGTCTCTTGTATGTAATTGTTATATAGAGACCGTGACAAGTATATAGTGTGTTATAGTCCCTGGTCTCTTGTATGTAATTGTTATATAGAGACCGTGGCAAGCACATAGTGTGTAATAGATAGAGACCGTGACAAGTATATAGTGTATTATAGTCCCTGGTCTCTTGTATGTAATTGTTATATAGAGACCATGACATGTATATAGTGTATTATAGTCCCTGGTCTCTTGTATGTAATTGTTATATAGAGACCATGACAAGTATATAGTGTATTATAGTCCCTGGTCTCTTGTATGTAATTGTTATATAGAGACCATGACATGTATATAGTGTGTTATAGTCCCTGGTCTCTTGTATGTAATTGTTATATAGAGACCGTGACAAGTATATAGTGTATTATAGTCCCTGGTCTCTTGTATGTAATTGTTATATAGAGACCATATAGTGTGTTATAGTCCCTGGTCTCAAGTATATAGTGTATTATAGTCCCTGGTCTCTTGTATGTAATTGTTATATAGAGACCGTATATAGTGTATGTATATAGTGTGACAAGTATAGTCCCTGGTCTCTTGTATGTAATTGTTATATAGAGACCGTGACAAGTATATAGTGTATTATAGTCCCTGGTCTCTTGTATGTAATTGTTATATAGAGACCATGACAAGTATATAGTGTGTTATAGTCCCTGGTCTCTTGTATGTAATTGTTATATAGAGACCACGACAAGTATATAGTGTATTATAGTCCCTGGTCTCTTGTATGTAATTGTTATATAGAGACCATGACAAGTATATAGTGTATTATAGTCCTTGGTCTCTTGTATGTAATTGTTATATAGAGACCACGACAAGTATATGGTGTATTATAGTCCCTGGTCTCTTGTATGTAATTGTTATATAGAGACTGTGACAAGTATTTAGCGTGTTTTAGTTCCTGGTCTCTTGTGTGTAATAGTTATATAGAGACCATGACAAGCATATAGTATGTAATACTCCCTGGTCTCTTGTGTGTAGTTGTTATATAGAGACTGTGACAAGTATATTGTGTGTTATATTCCCTGGTCTCTTATATGTAGTTGTTATTTAGAGACCATGACAAGTATCTAGTCATTTCAGTTGGTAAAAAACATTTAAAAAATGATCATCATGGCTTTCTATGTGCAAAATTTGCATTTTAGACCATGACAAGGTTTATGTTATGTTACACTGTCACTTACTTCCAGCTTAATAGGCTGTAATCTGAAGATATCATCAGGTCTTAATTATCAATGATCCCATGCTGCACGTAGGCAATGCAAAAATGAAAGTAGCCTCGTTCTGATTAGTCACGTGATAGAAGAGACCACGGTCTCATCGCTGTTTTTGCATAGTAAATATACCTCTGATGGTCGCTGTGTAAGTGTTAATGAAGAGTGATGAATGAAAGTGATGAAAAACGGAAAAACAATATGTTTCTTAAAATGATTGAATTGATCAAGAGTAACATTTAGTCAAAATTTGTTTTTTATTTTGTTTTCTCGAAGAAATAACCATAATTTTCATTTAAATTTTACTTAGCACTGATCCTCTCTTAAGAGCATGACTACTGGGCACTCGAGGGTATACATGTTTGTAAAAATATAAATCTATACAATAGGCCCGTGGGCCTTATAGATCACCTGAGAATCATGTAACAACTTTTTAACAATTGACTTTGGTTCCTTTTTTAAACAAGAGGCCATGAATTTCACAATTTTTGTTCCCCTTCACTCATAGATGATTTATGCCAAAATAAGCTGAGTGGTTGAATTGAAGAAGCTGAAAAAATGTTCAAATGATAACACACGGCGCACGACAGACGAAAACAGATAGCAATAGGGCACCTGAGTTTAATCAGATGACCTAAAAATCTATTGGTAAAATTAAAACAAAACAAATGTATATACTTGTATAGTATACATATCTCTCTAAACATTTTGAATAACACTTTATATCTTTTTCTTTCTTGCATATTAAGTAAAAGTGTTATACAAGTAGCAGCAGATGTACAAGCCAGGCTGATTAATTCATTCAGTTTCTTCTTTGACCTCTTCCTTCTTGATTTTCTTTGGGGAAGGTGTCTTTTTATTTGTTTTGCCAAAGGGACAGATGGGTTTATTCAGGCATTGGTAGCACTTTGGTCCTACTGGTAGACAAGTCTGTTGTCCAAACCCAACCAGTAAATGATTGATTTCACTCCAGTTTTCCCTGTAACAAATAAATTGTATTTTTTACTGCAATATAGCTATGAGATGTACTGTAAAATTACTTGTTTCAAGGGGTAAAATTTTTGTAGCTTGAGGGGGAAAATATGGTTTCAGGGATTCGATTTCATCGGTTCAGGATAGACTTTAATCAATTTATACTCTTGCAAAGAATTATAATATTTTAATATAGTCTCTTCATACCATGAAATCAACAAAAATTAAACCTCCATGAAATTTAATCACTTCATAGTACAAGATCTATAACTCAATCCATGAATTGATGAAAAATATTATAGAGTGTTCATATGTTAAATTGCTTGAATGTGTAAGTTTATATGTTTGCCCAGAGTCAAATGAAATAAATTTACCAGTAAATTCAAGACCAAGTGGCTTCTGTATTTAATATGCATATTATAAAATGATACCTTGGTAACCAGTCCTCCAGTGCTTTCCTTGTATCCTCCGGCTGTTTTGTCGGCTTTTTGACCCAGCCAAGCCGATTGGAAATCCTGTGAACATGTGTGTCCACTCCAATACCCTGAACCTGATTCCAGGCACACTTCATCACCAGGTAGGCCATCTTGGGTCCAACTCCTGGCAGCTTACATAGCTTCTCCACAGACTCTGGAATATCTCCATTGTACTCCTCCTGTAGAATTTTGCTTGTCTTCTTTATATACTCCACTTTTCTCTACAACACATTTGGAAATTGAATAAATATATATATATATATATTAATTAATAAAAAAAAAATCAATTAAAAAAATTTAGCCGGTAAAAATATTGTTTTCAATTGTCATTCTATTTTTAATGTTTCAATGCATCTTTCCACTGCAGGGTTTATTGATATTCAAATTATTTGAATTTTTATTTTGAAAAAAAACGCTTTTCCCCATAGACTTCAATGCAATCTTTGCTAATTAACTACTTCTTAATTAATGAAAATTTTGAAAATTTCTCGTGGGCAATCCTTTTCCACTAAAAATTGCTTAAATATAATGTCAGTGTATTATGTACTTGACGAACATTTCAGGGTAGGGAATTAGGTCCCATTAGGGATGGAAATCCTTAAATCAGTAAACGTACCCTCCAGAAACCAACAGGATAAATCAGCTGTCCTAAAACTTCATCTGAAGTCTGCAATATGCTGTCAATGCTGCATCCATGCTCCCTCAACTTCTTCATGGCCGCTGAGGTTATCTGGTCCTTCGTTTGACTTGAGAGCATGAGTGAAACCAGGACTTGATATCTGTACACCTATTTCAGATACGAGAAAAATAACACATAACACTTTGCACAATTTTAAAATTTTATAGAATACTCTACATAAAAAAGAATATTTTCAGGGTTGTCAATCTATTTGTAAATCTAAATTGATGTACAATTTTGAAAACTGGTAGATCATACATCTTCTTTTTCAAGGCTTTGACTACATGTGTTCATGCACCTAATGAATATCAGTTCCAGAGAATGTCAACATAGGTGTTGAACATTGATCTCCTTCAATCAGTCAGTTTAACATGAGTGTCTTATGCCTGTATACGTTGTATTTCCATTAGTTAACTCTTCAGAATTAGAGGCGCGTTTGGTCGTCTGATTGGGACAGCATGGCATTACGATTACGGATAATACAAAACATGCCAGTATCAATCCAATTTTAAATGTCAAGTGCATTTGTCATTCTAACTAAAGAATAGAAGAACTAAAAGACATATGTTAAAGAGCGAAAACCCTAACTTTATCGTCCATTAATAAAAATACGACATTTCCGAGGTACTAGTATGTGTATTGACTTTAAATGTACCATTACGATAAATAGATACATACGATCACCAATACTAGTAGTTGTAAATCAATATCCTTGTCATCTCTACTGTTGATTTAAATAAAGTCCACAACAATAAATTATTTCATACGCATTTCGTTAAGATTTGTTCATCGACATTCAACGTGTTGTTTACATGTTTATGTTTTACGTTTGTCCCAGAAATCCCGCGAGATTTGAACATTCTCCGACTTTTTCACAAAAGAGCGCACTAAGGACTATAACTCTTCAATAGTGGAAATAGAACGTATTAACAAAAGCAAGAACAGCTGATTTTTTAAAAAATCTGTTACACAACTTTTTTTTTCTAATGTGAGCTCAGCTTGAAGTAAAGTATAAACTGGATATATGGTAGGTTTAAATTTTGAAATTGAGTGCAATATTGCAAAACTGGAGAACTTAATTAAGATAGAGTAAATTTACATGAGCTCCCGGATTCGAACCTGGGCTCCTGGAATCTCCAGTCAGGTGCTCCACCAACAGCTATCTGGCCAACGGCGATCAAACCCAGCTGACCCCCACATTCCTCTCTCCTTAAAGATCTTTGGCCCTCCAAAGACCCCAACCCAGGCTCATCCTTTCCAGGACTCTCACCTTCAGTTCCAGGGCATGGCAAGGCACCAAATGTAACAGGAGATGAGAAAAGGCAGTGGACCAGACCAGAGATTCAGGGGGCCTGGATTCAAATTCTGGTCTGGTCCGCTGCGTTTTCTCCTCTCCCATTACAAAAGTAACATTGGCTGTGTAATGTAAATAGTGAGGTAGTTGATTGATCAATGCTGGAAAGTTTAGTGAAAAAATTCTCCCCAACCGTTCACAGAAAATCTTGCACCGTATAGATGGTTTTCCATTGAGTTGATTTAAGCAAGAGTTAATTATTCATCATGTCCACCATATTGTAAGGCAACACTCCCAGATCCCTTTATTATTCAACCAAGTTCAATTTAATTGTTATACTGGTTACTGAGGTAAAGATAACACTATTTTTCTTATTAATACATGTATACGTTTGTTAAACCCTCTATTAATTTTTTATTTTAAAAATTGTAAATTAAACTTTCCCAAATATATTTCTGGCATGCATGTTTTAAAAATTGGATGCTCAAAGAGGAAAATTCACTGCTTTGCCCTACAAGATGGTGGCTAAGGAGAATAACTCTTTGGCAAAATATGTCATAGGAAAACCATCTATACTAAAATACAGAATCTGTAGCGTAATCAGGGTCAAAGACTAATATACAAAACCTAATGTTGCGGGTGTGCAGCTACTATTGGTTTAACCATTTAGCTTTGTCGGTAGAGCATTGGATCTTAAATCTGAGGGTTGTAGTACATTCCAAGCACAGTGTGACCCACTAACTGATTTGTACGTCATAACTACTGAAATTGAATACTAAATTGAATATATATACACATATCCAGAGTTTGTCATTCCAAAACTTTACCTCAGGAGATGCAAGAGCGTCGCTTATAACATCACAACCCATGGAATCTACAGGAGCATCCCTGTTTTTCCTCATCTCGTAAATATTTTTCAGCTGCTCCCTCCACATTGGGGGTTCCCAGTTACAAAGTTCTTTCTTCACACTGTCGACTGTCTCAGACTCTTCATACTTTATTTCCACCTTTTCCTTTATTTTTCTTTTCCGCGGCGGGGCATTATTTTTTGTTGCGTTGGACGACTCTTGCAGTTGCTGAACATCAGTTTCTACTTTCACTTTCACAGTAAAACACGATCTTGTTGCACGTTGGTTAAAATACGGCGATTCCATGTTAAAAGATTTGAAACCTTTTAAATTATGACGTGTAAGTAGTTGGCAAGTTTTTAAACCAACTCTAAACAAAGTCATCTGCAAAATATCAATAAACTATGCATACTGGCTAACTGCTTGTATAAGCACATGCTTGCCGCCATAAGTCAATTCCAAGGTCAAGGTCAATATACCATGCTGAGACAAAACCAAAACTAGAACGTAAAAGACTACCATCAGCATAATGGCACTGGACCCAGGACAGAAATGTCCCATGGTACTGTTATGCGGGAATTCTCATCCAGAATTGTCACAACTAATTGCACAGTAAGAAACTTCCTTAAATTTACGCTAAAATGGAAACAAAATAGTCTATCATTGTTTATTTATCTCTATTATGGGCAGTGTCTATATACACGACCGTCGTGTATATAATTTCAATGACTATTCGCACGACCGTCGTGTATATAATTTCAATGACTATTCGCACGACCGTCGTGTATATAATTTCAATGACTATTTACACAACCGTCGTTTAAACATGCATTGTATATCTTTTCTTGTTTGAGTGCGAGACGGTTCGTCCCCACAGACCATTCGCACCGAGGCGTTTCGTCCCAATTAAGACGGTTCGCATGCACGACCAATTATTTGGTTACATGTATCTGATGTATGTAGTAATTGTCACTTGTTGACAGAAATCATTTACTTCTTGTTGACTTTTGAACTTTGTTGTATTAATTAAACCATTTTTTTCAATAAATTAAGGATATGGAATCTGTGGAATAAACAATTAACATGAACAAATGACCTGATGCACTGATTTAATTCAAACATCTCAGTGCCAGTGGTGCCGATATCTTGTATAATTGGGGAAATATTGAGAACAAATGATGCACAACCTAAATAAAATGAAAATTTCTCTCCATATTAGGAAATAAAATCGAGAACCTCTCTTTAAATTATTGTATATAAAAATGACCTCAATATATTTTCAAAAGGCTCTAAAATTTAATTTAAAAAAATAATTGTCAAACCTGCTTTTTTATGAACTTATGTTACTTTAAAAACAAAAAAACAAAACAAACAAAATTTTATTAATAATTCTCTTTGACTTCACAAGCAGAATCTCCCAATTATGGTATAGCACCTTCATTACAAAACTGCATGAATCAGACGATAAATAAACGTACCGGTAATTATATCTGCACGTGGATAACTATTTTATATGTATACTTAATTTTGATTAGTTGAAAGAAGGTGATTTTTTTTTTGTGAGAACCGTAAAGGAAGTGGAAAGTTTCCTCTCTTCATTATATAAAGAACATTAAATTGCTTTCGATTATACCGACTCTGTTTTCTTTAATGAAATTAAAAAAAAAACGAACGTGCTTTCAACGATATCATGTTATTGTATGCTCACCAAATTACCTGATTTATACAGTGAATTATACAATGTTTTATTTTAGATTTTCCAGGATTCGTTGACCTTACTGGCAAAAACCGATAGAATATCAAAATATTTGAGCAGTGAGTGCAAGTCGGGCACAATCTGAAAAAAAAAAGAACAATAGGAAAACTATTATAATTTAATGTTAGACTTGAATTGATCACATAACTATTATAATAATGTGTGAAATATCCACATTACAGGGGGAAAAAATTTCATCTACTATATAGATCTGCAGAAAATGAGAAATAAAAGAATTTGCAGGAAAGATCTTGTTTTACTTGATTATATCGTGAATTTCTACCCAGTAGAAGCCCGCTGGATTAGTTATGCTTCAATGCACCCATTGCACCACGTCAGCACCTGTCAAACTGGTAAAAATGGTGACAAAAATTCACCTTCTTTGGTCGGCTCAATAAAATGACTGTTCAGTAAAATAAATTTTGATTTATGATTTTTGAGCGTTGATTTCTTTTTATCAAATTCTTAAATTAAAAGCCCATGCACGTAATTCAATACACCGACGGGTATAAAATAATAAAATTAAGGTATATTAGATCTGGAAGTAATTTTGGGGAACGTAAGTTACTAACTGTACGCTTTCAATAAAAATGGGCATAAGGAATAATCAGATATTTTAAGTATTTTTATTTATTTAAGTTTAATACTAGTTTAAACTGCAAATTCTGAAAAATAAGTGCTGAAAAAGTTGCATCATTGTGTTCACTAGTCAAAACAATTAAAAATGACGTCTTCGATACGAAGTTCGAAACGTGCTGGTCTCGAGAAGTTTGGGGACAAATTTAGGGTACGGACGAATTTAGGGTAACGTTACACGACGATAAATGCGGTCGTATGGAACGCCAACACTGCCTTATAGCATACAACTATGCATTTACTATGTCAGTTTATCATTACGTGATGTGAACATATCTTTACGTTATGTAAATTTTTATGAGATTATGTAAAAATATCTTTACATCATGTCAATGCTGCATTACATGAAGTAAATACATCCTTTCATTATGTCAGCACTTCATAACTTGAAGTCGAAAATTCATTATGTGAAGTGATAATGTGTTTACTTTGTGTTAAAACTTTATTACGTGAAATGAATGTTTCTTTATATCATTTCATTTCTTTAATATGTGAGATCAAAATTGCATTACGTCAAGTGAATTGTGTTTTATAATTAAACTTATCATTACATTATGTCAAAAATCCATTCCTTTTTGAGAGTGTATATTTCTATTATATCAAAGCATTATTACATGATTTGGGTTTATCTTTATTTTACGGCGAGAGCATCATGATGTGAGGTGAATACATCTTACCTTTATGTCAGTGATTTATTACGTGGTGTAAAAAGTGTATGACATTATGTGAACATATCTTTATATTATATCAACACTTTATCACGTTATGTCAAAACTCCATTCCGTGATGTGGATATATACTTACGTTATGTCAACTCTTTCTTATGTGATCTTAAAATATCTTTATATTGTGTTAACTCTTTATCATGTTGATTCCAAAAGTGCATTACCTGATGTAAAAATACATTTACATTATCTCAAAGCTGCATGAATGTTGACGACCGTGTTTTTATGACTGGTAAGAGGGGGGGGGGGGTCCTGATTGATTAGGAAGAATTACAGGCACAAAATATCAGCCCCCCTCTTTTCCAAGACATAACTTTACAATAGAAAATGTAATGTTCATTGAAAGTATACAGCCCCCACCTCACTTTTTCTTGAAGCATAGTCCACTGAGGGTATAATGGGGTATATCTGACAAAAAAATTAAGTCTGGTCGAAGTTGGACCCCCCCCCCCTCCCCGAAATAGGATTTTCGGGCTTGGAGTGGACCATTTTTTTTATTTTTATTTATTTATTTATTTATTTATTTATTTATTTTATTTTTTTTTTTGCTTCTCAAGTTTTTTTTTCGGGCGAATATTTTTTTTCTGGCTGACCCCATCCCCCTCCTTTCGAAAAAGATAATACGTCACTGTATTTAGTAATTTTTTCAACCATTCCAGGGCCAGAATTCTATTACAAAAATCTACCAATCCCTCATCTAAATCAATTGAATATGCCTTAGTAAGCATTCATAGACACATATCAGTAGCGGATATGAGAATCTTGAATAAAAAAAATTCTTCAAGCCCGAAGGGGGACGGTTTATGGTTGGAGACCAAGGGGGAAAGCGGAGAAGCTCTCAGGCTTTATAGTTTTATATAAAAAAAAGTTTTCAACTTAATTCAGCTAAACTTAATGTGAAACTAATGCAATGTCCTACAAAGTAAAGCAATAAATTTATTAATTCTATGTACATGTAGATTTTGGTCACTAAAGATGGTAGGGCGGGATTTCCCCCTCCCCCCAACCCACCAGTGCACGTGTGTTATACGATGTGTTTACACTTTTAAAAAAAAGGAAAGTTCAAGACTGATAAAAAAAATTATGACAATGTTCTTAGTAAGATCAGAAGTTTAAGACTTTTATCCAAAAAAATCCCAAACAAACAAACAATTCAAAATAAAAAGAAAAAAAATGCTGCAAGACTCATAATATTTTATTTATTTAATTATCAGAATAAAGTAACGCCATTGAATTTCGACGTGACTTTAAGTCACAGTCGCAGTGTTAAGGCTTTGCACGTTTAAAGATTGTCAATCCTTTGTCGCTTAAAATTTTTATTTAAAGATGCCATTCCTAAATCGCTGAGATTTCTTCTACGACAATTATCTCTCCCGCCAATTTTAGTGCTTGCGGAACGCGGAAAATACGTTATACTCATATAAAGGCCGAGGATACCCGTGTTCGCATAACGTAATAGTGAATCGACATAATGTAGTAGTGTGAGTTAATATCATAAAGAATTGACATAATGTAATAGTAGGTTAACACAATGGAATTGTTGTTTAATTAAATGTCATAAACAGTAAACATAACGAAATATGCAAGAGTGTGTAAATGTCATAAAGTGTTGACATAATGTTATGGAAGGTTTACACGATGCAATAGTAGTGTGGGATAATATCATAAAGAATTGACACAATATAATGGTAGGTTGACACAATGCAGTAGTAGTGTGGGTTAATGTCATAAAGAGTTGACATAATATAATGGAAGGTTGACACAACGCAATAGTAGTGTGAGTAAGTGTCATAAAGAGTTGACTTAATGAAATGGAAGGTTGACACAATGGAATAGTAGTGTGATTAACTGTCATATGGAGTTGACATTATGTAAAGGAAAGTTCACACAATGCAATAGTAGCGTGAGTAAATGTCATAAAGAGTTGACATAATGTAAAGGAAAGTTCACACAATGCTACAGTTGTATGAGTTAATATCATGTGGAGTTGACATAATGTAATAGAAGGTTGACACAATGTAATAGTTGTGTGAGTAAATGTCATATAGAGTTGACATAATGTAATGGAAGGTTGACGCAGTGCAATTGTTGTGTTCTGTTATAAGGCAGTGACGGCGTTCCATACGGTCGTGTACATATCTCGGGTAATGTGCAGTAGCTATATGCAAGACGGTCGTGTGAATAGATTTTACTTAATATCTATGCACGACGGTCGTGTATATATCTCATCACTTTGCAATAGCTATTTGCACGACGGTCGTGTAAATAGACTTTCCATATAGTGCGCACGACGGTCGTGTATATATCATCGGCCTCTATTATGCAGCTTGCATCACTGGTCATTCACCATTTACCAGAGTCACAGAAAAATATCAAAATAATTTTGAAGGTGTATGTTTTAAGTAGGTTTGAGTGAAATGTCAACACATATATAAGTTAATATAGATAAATATACCAATGAGAAATATTGCCAAGAAAGCTAACAGTGAAACTGCAAGAGTTGTCTTACCTATTTTTTTCATGCCATGCATAATATTTTTTGACTAAGATTTTAAACTAAAACAAATGTTACCATTATACATGTTATAGGAGACTTGGAGTAAGATTGGGTGACATCAATGTTTATCACAAAACTAACAGAGGTGGGTATATGTTTTTATACATTTTTAAAACAATAACAGAGTAAAACACACTTATGATGAAGTACCAGGAATGAACGATTTTGCTTCTTTGCGTTTTTTAGCTCACCTGAGCTGAAGGTGCTAGTGAGCTTTTCTGATAGAAATTTTTCAGTGTCTGTCATTGTTGTAAACTTTTCACAATTTTATCTTTTTATCCAGAACTACTGGGCCAATTTCAATTAACCTTGACACCGCATATCCTTACATAAAGGGGATTCTAGTTTGTTCAAATGAAGGGACATGCTTTCCTTGAAAAGGAGATAATAACAAAATAGCAAAAAATAAATTGCATCATTGAAATATCTTTTTCTTATAAATAAGAAGCAATGGGCCAAGAAAGATGACACTCATGTGGAAT
Source organism: Saccostrea cuccullata (assembly GCF_032062105.1). Lineage (NCBI taxonomy): Eukaryota > Metazoa > Mollusca > Bivalvia > Ostreida > Ostreidae > Saccostrea > Saccostrea cuccullata. The sequence continues at coordinate 920 of NW_026930490.1, read as the reverse complement.
CATATATTGTAAGAGAGTGTAGATTCAAGTTTGTTCAGATCTTGACACAAGGGTCATGAAGAATGGGGGCAACAATGCAGGATCAAAGTTTTACATACAGGAAATTTTATTTAATTCTTCTCAAGATCCATATAAGTAATGATTGGTCATATTGATTTGAATTTAAGCATCCTTAGTTAGTTCCAAGTTTGTTCAAATCATGACCCCTAGAGTTGGGTGTGTCCACAGTGAAAGTATTAATTTGCAGGGGAAAAAATCAGTTATCAAAAAAATATGTAAGCATCCTTATTTAAAGTTCAATTTTGATCAAACTTTACCTCCCCCTCCCCCTGAACCACTTATCCATTTAATCTTTTCAATGCTAAACTAATCTTTGCTTTTATCGTAGACACAGTGCTCAGGTGAACAATGTGGCCCCTGGGCCTGTTGTATCTGTTTAATTTACATTATGTACATTTGTATCAAAGAATTCTTTTTTATCTGTGAATTTAAAATTGAATTCCTGAAATTTAAAATAAAATTATATATAAAGTAATTATTAGCCTTAAACTAATTAATTTGAATTTTTCACTAAAGGGATTGAAGAAACTGATTTCTTAGATTTATTAATTTTAGAAACAAATGTAGAAATCAAAGAGTCAGTTAGAGGAAAAGATGTTTACATCATACAAACTGGCACCAAGTAAGTGAATTATATTTAGTAATGTTGATTTCTTGCTAATATCAGAAACATTAGCCTTTATAAGATATACAGTTGAACTTTGGTATCTTAAATACTGATATTTTGGATACTATGGATATGTAGAAGTAATTTTATTAGAAGCTTTTCTGATTTTTGTCTATCATCTGTCCATCCATCCATCCATCCATCCATCAGTACACCTGTAAACTTTTTACATTGTCAACTTCCTCTCATCCTA
>NW_026930489.1:0-41061 GCF_032062105.1 Saccostrea cuccullata | reverse complement strand
TGAAAATGTATGGAGAGCCAGGGTCTCATTGACGACACTCTCTACCTATGCAAAAGAATCTGGGAAAAATACTATTCTGCAAAACACATATTGTGGCATGTTTATATAAAAGTTAAAGCCATCTAATAATCACAGCCAAATTTAAGATATTCTTAAGTCTTGTTCAATACATTTTCATATTTTTCAATGCAAGTGATGCTTCTTCCTTGGTTATCAGACCCTCTAATTTTGAAGCTGACTCAAGTGAATGTTGTCCTTAATTTTTAATTTATCTAAATTTTTAAAACATTGCTGTGATGTCATTCCTTTGTTCTTGCAAAATAACCAAAAAAAAAAAAAAACAACCAAAAAAAAAAACGGTAAACTTCTAAGAAATTCATTAAAATTGGACAAGTGTATCAACCCCTTTCTCTAGTTTTTGAATAAGAGGGGAAGCACTTGGAGTAACCAGAGAAGCACAAAAACTTTCAAAACTTTAGACACTATTATAAAGAACAACATTCAAACAATTTGAATTCATTTTTTTCGTAGAAAGAAAGATGCCTCTGCAAAATAAAGGTAACTGGGCCTAAAATATAATAATTAATACTTAATTTGACAGATTTGCAACAAATTTCGAAAGAAAATTTGAAGATTTTCAACGTTTTCCTCAAAATTCTTGGATTATTGATTTTGTTTGTTTTTCTGTAACGGAACATCAAAAACAAAGGTATATGTTCGTAGATGCTTAACATGAAAAAAAAGAAATGGACTAATGTACCTTCAGTATCCGCTTAATTTTCTGTGATATAATTCTTCATATCTGCATTTTCCATTCCATTTCAAAATTAATGAATATTTTGTCCCCACTTTCTTTATCAAATTCTTTCAAATACCTTCTTCAGTGAAGCCAAATCCCTTAATACTGAGTAATTTTCATTTAAGCCTACATTCTTGAAAGAATTGCTTCAGTGGTCATTAACACCTTTGTCTTTTGTTCTAATATCGGACTGTCTCAGGTAAATCAAAAGCAATGTTTTAAGTACGATACATGCCTAATACAATTCTGTATTAAAAAATATGCAGACAGGTTTCGGCCCTAACGGGCCTCAAACTGTCTGTTATTTTTTAATACAGAACTGTATTCGGCAAATATCCAATACATATCTAGTAAAGTGTTATTACAGGAGGAGTATAATTTTTTAAAATTAAAATTTTCAATTTCTTTAAGACATTCTTGTTGCGAGTTCATTTTTAAACCGTTTCCATAAATAAATATTGTTACTGTTTTATTAATGTAATTTCTCTAGATCATTTCTAGACTCAAGAAATAGTTTTTAAGTTTCTCACCATATATATTCGATGTCTTCTGGCTATTCCCACTTTTTAAAAATATCAATTCCACCTTTTCCCACTTGCAAATAACAAAAGATGTTTAGATTTACCTGTATTTTGTATATTTTAAGACAGAAAATATTGAATACATCTATGAGAAAATATGTATTTGGGATTTTTTGAGTAATGAAAAGATCTTATACAAAAAAGCAACTTAATACCTAAATTTAAGAACATAGTTGATTATTTGTTTACACAGAATTCCACCTATTCCCACATAAAGTCTTACTATTTTCTACATGATTTTTAAAAAGTGGGAATAGGTAGAATTCGATTTAACCTATATGTTCTACCCATTTAGCTTTTGGTCTTACAAACAGACCATTAATATGTTTTCTAACTTCTTCAAATTCAGATTTTGCAGTATAAAGTTTTTCATCAGTTTCGTGAGTTTTGTGTGGATTATTTTATTTGGTTAAAGACATTCGCAACCTCAAAATTAATCAGTTTTACCTTGGTCATAACTTTTGCATATTATAGAATAACTTCCTAAAGAAAAAGGGGAACCTGTTTGGTAAATATGAAGCGAGGAAAAGACGTTGAAAAAAGGAATCAAGTTTACGTCTTTCTGTCGATTATTTTATTAGGTAAAAGGCATTCACAATCTCAAAGTGAAGCAGTTTTACCATGGGCATAACTTTTGCATATTATAAAATGACAACAACTATAGTTACTATGCACGAGGGTCACTGTATATATGAATATACATGTATAATATATTATGGGACAAATTAGTGAGTTTGCATGCATATTGCTGGCGTAATTATATTGGCGTATCACTATATTTATAAATGCTCATACCGTAAAAACCTATTGTTTGTGGGTCACTATATATATGCATATACTGAAATATGGGATATATATATTGCACTAGATTTAAACTAAATAAATTGTTGGTCACTGAATGTATGTATACATGTATAATAATTGTTTTATAAATATACTTCATGTGATTAAAGTGATTGCGGGTCATTGTATAATTATGCATATGAAGAATTGAAGGGGGCTTAATGTAATGATTGTACCAGTTTGTGGGTCCCTGTATATATATGGATGTGGGATAATTATAATATTTCACGTGATTTTCACTGATTGTTGGTCACTGTATACATGCATTTTATGAAGTTTGAAATAATATATTGCACTAATTGTGAGTTACTGTTTATAAATATAAAATGAATTGTGGGATAAATTATCGCACCTGATTATAACTGATTGTGGGTCAATGTTTATGTAAAGAATTGTTAGATAAATAAGTAAGTAAATCGTTTATCATAGCGGCATGTGTTATCATACAATACAATTATATCAGAAACATTTACGGTAATACAAATAATCAAACACTCGGCCCTATATGTTACTTTTAACAAAAAATAAAGGAAAGATATATACCGCTGCACAAAAATTTTATGCGTAGCGGTTTTCTGTACAACAAAGATTGCATTTGCATGCATGATTAATATAAATATTTTTATGTGTGCCAAGGAAAATGCGTTAAAAGGAAAATAAAAATATTAAGATCCGACATAGGAAAAACTGGGTTGCAATTAATGCTAGTAAATAAATCTGATCTGTATTTCAAGTACATGTATTCTGTATAATTCAATAAAAAGTGGCACTTGTTCTCTACTTCATCTTTAGAAAAAAATTAATATACTGCACGTGGTTATAACTGATTGTGGGTCACTATAAATATGTATATATAATGAATGGGGGGGGGGGGGTTAATGTAGTGATTATACCAGTTAATGGGTCACTGTATACAAGTTTATAACGGATTGTGCGATGAATATATTGCACTTGATTAAAACTGATTGTGGGTCACTGTATATACATTGTACATAATAAATTGTGGGATTAATATATTGCAGGTGGTTAAAACTATGGGTCACTGTATATATGTATATGATGAATTGTGGGATAAATATACCGCACGTGATTATACATGATTGTGGGACACTATATGTTTAAAATGTGTAGTGATCATCGCTGTTTGTGGGTCACTATGTATATTTAACATCGTTGGGCAGTTGATTGTATAAATTATATTGCCAAAGAGCATAATCCCTAGAATATCTTGTTAAGATTCTTTTAAATAAGATATCACAGTGAATCATTATGATCCGATAGTACTCATGAAGTAATATTGAAAATGTTGTGCAATAAATATATTGCACATGATTAAATCTGATTGTGAGTTACTGTTTATGAATATAAAATGAATTGTGGGATAAATTATCGTTCGTGATTATACATGTAACCGAATGTGGGTCACTGTTTATATGTTATAAAGAATTGTTGGATAAATAAGTAAGTAAATCGTTTATTATATAGCGGCATGTGTTATTATACAATACAATCACATTAGAAACATATAATACAAATATTCAAACACTCGGTCCATGGGACCTGTATGTAACTTAAAAAAAAAATAAAGGAAATATGTATATAAATATATACCGCTGCACAATAATATTACGCATAGCGGTTTTCTGTACAACAAAGCATGCAATTGCATGTATGATTAATATAGATATTTTAAGGTCTGCGTAGGATTAAGAGGAAAATAAAAGTATTTAGATCCGACATAAAAAAAGTTCCGCCGAAATATGGCTGAGATATTGCCGCCTCGGCGTTAAACAATATCAATAAATCAACCAATCATAAAAAAGGTGGGCTGCCATAAATGTTAGTAAACAAATTAATGTGATCCATATTTCGAGTATTTTGTATAATTTAATGAAAAGTAGCACTCGTTCGCTACTTTATCTTTGAGAAAAAAATACATAAATATGTTACTGATTGTGGGTCACTGTATGTATGTATACGAAGAATGGGGTGGAGGTGTTAATGTAGTGATTATACCAGTTTTGGGGTCACTGTATGTATGTATTTAACGGTTTGTGCAATAAACACATTACACTTGATTAAAACTTACTGTGGGTCACTGTATATACATTGTATGTTAATCATGAATTACTGGATTAATATATTGGAGGTGGTTTTAGCTGTGGGTCACCGTATATATGTACATAATGAATTGTGGGATAAATATACCGCACGTGATTATATATGATTGTGGGACACTCTATGTATAATGAATGTAGTGATCATCGCTGTTTGTGGGTCACTATATATATATATCATCGTGGGACAGTTGATTGTATAAATTATATTGCCAAAGAGGATATCCCTAGAATATCTTGTTAAGATTCTTTTAAATAAGGTATCGCAGTGAATCATTATTTAATATGATACGAAAGTATTTGGAAAATAATATTGAAAATTCAGCGAAACTGTTCTTAATGGTTAATTTTACTTTGTATATAAGTAAATATAAATACATGAATATATTTATAAATATTTGATCAAACATTAATTCTAATATCTTTTCATTGGGAATTACAGCAAATAATATAGTTATATCGCATAAGATAATGTTGCGGGTCACAAAATTCATATATGAAGAGCATTGTGCGATGTATATAGTTTATCCCACAATGCTCTATATATATAAATGTTTTGACCCACAATTATTTACAATATTTTTAAAATTAACTCAAAAATAATATCATATATTATATAAGGACCATATATAATGCCTAAATAATGAATATGGCATAGCTATGCAATTTAGAAATGCGAGATCCCACAAACCAGCTTAGAAGCTCGGTGCCCACAAACAACCTCATACTACCTATATATATATATATATATATATATATATATATATATATATATATATATATATATATATATATATATGTATGTATTGCATCATTCACACAATTAAGTAACATTTTGATTGATTGATTGATTGATTGATTGATTGATTGATTGTATACTGTTTAACGTCCCTCTCCAGAATATTTCACTGATATGGAGACGTCACCATTTTTGGTAAAGGGCTACAAATTCAGGCCTATGCTCGGCACTAACGGCCTTTGAGCAGGGAGGGATCTTTATCTTGCCACACCTGCTGTGACACGGGGCCTCGGTTTATACGGTCTCATCCAAAGGTCCGCCCCGTTTAGTCGCCTTTTACGACAAGCAAGGGGGTACTGAGGACCTATTCTAACCCGGATCCCCACGGGGCATTTTGTATGAATTTTTAATTAACATTCTTTAAGATTATCCTCATTCATGGTGATGATATCATCATCAATTTAACGTTTTGCTTTATATAATACCAGTAAAAGTACAAAACATTCAGTTGCATTTAAATATTAATGTACTTTAAATTGTCATACTTTTCCCCCAATATACTCAATACTCTTCTTGTTGAATGTATGTTTGGGAAATGCAGATTCAACGGTTGGTTTTGGTATATTCCATTGTCCTTCTTTCAGGAGGTACATTGATAAAATATTTGGGTATTCTGTGGTCAGTTTCCCCTGTGATTAAAATACAAAAAAAAAACATTACAGGAAAAGATATTTTATGTAGAAAAAGGTTAACTTAACTTACTTCATTACAAGGTAAAGCTTTTTTTTAAAACAGGACAGAATAATAATATCACCATTATCAACACCAACACCTTTATTTACACTTACAAAAACACTGTATTTCCGGTCTGATGGAGATGCCATTAAAACTAAAATAAATAAATAAAAATATATAATTTGATTGCTCGAGCATAATGTAAACAAACCTGGAAATTGTTTAATTGAATCAAGGTTATGTTTTGCTTTAATTATTTGGTGTATTGTTAAAACTAGCATAAAGTTGACACTTTGTTGATCATAATTCAATTTGACATGTACACCAGTAAGGTTTATCTTCTAAAATCTGTTTTGCTGTATTGTTTACAGTGTTGTACCCTCTCCGGGGGATTTGGATAGCAAAAAAAAATAGCACGTTATCATTTGAAAGTTTCAATGAAATATTCAAACATTCACTTAGCCCTTTATCGGACAACAAAACTCTGAAAGGAAAATAAAACCCACTTACCTCCGATTAGTAAGTAGCAAAGAATGGCGTCAACATTTAACGATTGACTACAAAGCAAATCACTCAGAAAAACAATTTCATTCAAGGATTGATTGTTGCTTTTCTTGAACGATATATTTAAAGGTTTTATTCGTTCTCTTTGCCAAGGAGCTTTCATTTTGAATTGATGTTCCAATCCTTTATATCCCTTTCCTTGACAGATGTTTAAATCCGTTAAAACAGAAGCATCATCTCCAGATATCTTTTTAAAAAGACACGAAAGAGTCAATAGTGTAAATACCATACAAGTGAAACGAAAAATGTGTTACAACTGCTTAATGATTTTGTCACAGAATGCCTGAATTGCATTATCATACAAATCACATCGATTCTAAACAATAATTTTAGTAAAATATGATTATATTTTGAATCTATACGGGTTTATATAAAGCAAAACATTTATTTTACTGATGCTACGTCGATGAAACAACACTTACTTTGTTTGTTAAAATGATTAATTACATAAAATTCTTTCATTGTGTTTGCATTTTGGTAACAAAAACTGTATTTGATCTTGTTTCATTTTTTTCAAATAATTCCTGATTTACAATGTTGATATTTATCCAATTAAATATTTATAAAAAATGATAAGATTTTTTCACTAGTTGAAATTTGAATTACTTATATTTAACTCTATTAAATATGAGACATGATTTAAAAAAGGGCATAAACAACGAACCTTGAAAAATATGATAGGTATCTTGTCACCCATCGCAAAGTCTAAAACTTTTTCTGAAGCCTTCCCATTCCCCAGGGAAACAATTATTGGTAGAGGAAAATCGGCTGATAAATCTACAAAACATAACATTACAGTTAAATGACAATTTTTTTTTAAGATAATATATAAAATAAAATTGTAAAATGAAATAGAAAATCATTTTTTTTTTTTGGTTATGCAATTAAAAAATTTTATTTGGTTTTAATTAGCAATGCTGCTTATGAAAGATCGTGATTCAGTGATATATAGATTTTCTCATATCACAATACAAAACCAACTATAACATAAATCATTCTCTATAAAAACCTAGAAAATAAAGAATTTTCTAAACAAACATGTCCAAGTTTAAAATAAAAAAAATAACTTTGTTAAAAAGAAATTATCAAAGTACGATTAAGAAGGAAAGGGAACTGTTGGGCATCTCAGTAAATTAATTCTTATGTAACAGTATTTAGTACCATTCAGATTCATATTGACACCAAAGCAGTCCCAGAAAGCAGTCCCCGCAGTAACACTATAGCTCCGTAAGTGCGTAATTTCGGCAGGAGAGGGGTCAAGGAAGTCAGGGGATGATTTCTATTATAATATTTTAATAAATTGAAGCTGTTAAATCAACTTAGTAGAAGTTAGTTGATTCAGCAATTCTAAAAAAAAACAACTTGTCATTCAGTAGAATATTAAGATGGACATGCGGCACTGCATTCTATTTTACTAAATTAAAAAAAAAAACGCATACCGTGCTTAAACAGAATGCTAAATGTTTTTTTACCGCCTTCAAATAAAAGTTGATATTTATTAAATGACTACGAAATAAAATTATTCTTACATTCTTCTGTCACAAAAACAACGTGACAAATTAGTTGGCGATTAATTTATGAATTATGTTTTGATTTATAGACAATTTATTAAAAGCGTACACATATTAAAAAAAATAAACATTTGAAAGTCTTGGGCATTGTGATTTATTTTTCTATTTATTTCATTTGTATTTACCTGGCCGATTTATAAAAAGCAATACAATTGTATAAATTGTGTCAACATCTGATGTTTTGATCGCCTTGGTCATAATTAGCACAAAGACAATGCATGTTATTTGGGTATCAGCGTTAAACGAAACTGAACAGAGTGGTCAACAAGGACAAATTATTGCTAAAACATCTTTTAATAATTACGTATCAATTTATTTTGGGATTAATTAACTTGGATGAAATTATGAGAGCTCAATACGTGTGACTTACAGATGTACACTCGATCATATACACAATGAAACACTTAAAACCGAGAATCCAACGATAAATAAACTGATAAGTCATTGAAAATGATAATGGCTGAAATATATACTCGGAAATATGTAACAAAGATTGTTTTTAAAAGCTCCCATACATACAATGTAAAAAAAGGATTGAAAGAGTGTAGTATGAGAATCGGTCTTGCTCTTTAATAAAAATATCTACTTAAAATCTACATGTAATTTTTATTGGAAATAAATAATTCAAATTAAATTTTCTATATTAATCAAATAAATATGAGGACCAATATTAACCATTCAGAATAAAGAAATTGATTTATTAAGGTGAAAAATTAATACATGTATAGCAATTCACTGTGTTTGAATTTCAGGTTATTAAAAGGTGTGAACGCTCGGGTATGTTAAAGAAGCATACACTGTATGTCATTTCTCGGAAAATAAAGACCTTTTTTTAAAAAAAGTTAGTTTGATAAATTACCAAAGCCGCTGATAAACGTAAACTCTTATTAACTATTGCACACAGATACAAGTGCCACCACATCAAGTGAGTCCTATTAAAACGAAATTTTCCTTAATGAAAAGGCTAACAGAACAACAATACCCGGGAGGTTAATAATTTATTTGAGTAAATAATCTGCTAGAATCCCGTTGTCCTGACAGTAAAATAATTATTCCACACATTTACACGAAATATTATTGTTTTGAATTTTATACATATGAACCGAGATTTTTCTTAACTGGGGATTCTGGCAGCACGCTCCAAGTTTGTCAGAAGGCAATCTTTCCATCTGTACAAATCTTAAGTTTTGAAATATCCAGCTTATTGTTGTTCTGTTGGATTATTTTTGCCACGAATGACAGAGGGAGGCCGACCGGGATACGTATATAGCTGCCTCACTCACGGTCTTGGAAAGAGAATATAATCGAATATAATCGATGAAAATAAATTCGCATGCCTGTTTAATTAACTGAATTCCATATGAATTTCATAATATTTATGATATTTCGTTTAAGGTAGGATTCATCTCACATTACTTGTATTCAAAAAATGAAATTTTCACAGAATTAAGACAATATCACTAGGTGATGGTATCACTGAGATTAAATTTGACCATTTAATATTAGAGACAAGGCCAGGTCAAGGTCATTACCTTTTCACTGGACGTTAAGAATAAAAAAATACTTTTTCCAAATACGCGATCCCTACTTGTATTTCGAAAGATTGAATACTTTTCTTTTTGCATAAAACGATTCTACAATAAAGGGCCTATAGGATGATATTATAAAATCGACATAAGTGATTTCTCTAAAATGGATATTGGCTAATCTACATTTTTTCTACTTTTTAAAATTTCTAGGATATATTAGTTATTTCTATATGCTTCCTATATTTCTTTTTTTTTTCTAATTTACCCATATTGTGAAGTTGTCACATATATATACAAAATGATACACAAACAAAAATATGTGATCGTTTACTTAGAATGAAATAATAATTTTTAGGGATTTTTGGCTCAGATATGTACTAAACTATGAAGCGCATTTCAAAGACGAGATAGTTTTAGTTTGTTTGAAAATCTTATTTAATTGATATATATTTTGAAACTTTATTCCCTCATTATTAATTTAACTTGAAAATTTCTTTAAGGTAAGTCACTCCTCAGCTTTTTAGAAAAGTTCACGCAGAAGCTTTTACTTCAAAACTACTTATAAAAATTCAATTTTTATAAAATATTTAAATTCAACAATGTAAATCTTTTAACATTCAATGAAAAAACTGCTCAAAAATCTACAAAAAAGCAAGATTTATGAGGGACTATTTCTTTTGGTGGAAGGATATTTCGCAGAAAATTCTGCAAATCTGTACATTTACAAAATTTAATGTAGTGGAAATTTAGCCTCACATACTTTTACTCGGAGAATATTTTCCGGTTTGATATTGCTAAAAATATTTAATATAGGTCTTAATGTATATTTTTAGACTAAGTTTTACACCTTCCCTCAACAAACTTTTCCAAAAAATGAAAATATATAAAAGAAGTCAAGGTCAAATTTACACCATTTTTTGACTGAAAATCACATATTTTGACAAATATTTCAAAATTAACATCACTGACCCCACCTTTTTCTTTCATTATTTTAAACTACTCGATACTTGTGACTGATCAGCACTCAAGTCGTAAAAAGTTTGATATAAGAAAAAAATTTATTGCCTATTAAGTTTTTTAATACCTCAAATATGCTATTTTTTAGTGCAAAAAAGTCACACAATAATTTACGCGCATTAATTTGCAAGATTTGTTTAATGATAAATATTATTCAATCTATTTTACGTAAAATAAGATTATATTTATTGCCATGCTTACATCTAATCAAATATAATAAGGGTTAAAGTAATTAACCAAAGAGATGAAATTTAAGTGCAAAAAGGTCAACTCAAATGTACCGTAGATCAGTAGGATGCACACTGACCCCCTATTTTCTTTGCGATTTTGAGTTACACTTTATGAGTACTTATCCAAAATATACTTCTCGAAAAATCCTTGATATACCAAATTTCAGGAGTGACTTACCTTAAGTCTTTGATTTTATAACAATCATAACTGCATTTATTGTTCTATAATAATTTTGAGAGGCAGAAAAGAGGATATTTTCATACGCCACTATTACATGTACGACAAAAAATAATTCTCTGCTCGTATTCAAACGCAGCTTACCATTTCTATTTGAGGTTGTACAAAGTACAATTGTGATGACGAAAAAATGGTCTTTTTAATCTCTTACACCTTTTAAAATACGTAACACATAAAAGCAAATAAACTTTAAACATTTCATCATGTCAGAAACCAGAGAAGATTCCTACCTAAAACTCCATTTTACGTATCTTTGTATATGCTGTCTTAGCAAAATTGTCTTTACATGACATGATCAATTCATATTATTTATTATGACGTCAGCGGTGGTAGATTTTAATCAAAATGACATACAGTATAACAAAACAAAAACATTTTATTTTTGTTAATGTTTACACGTTTCTATTCATTTCTATAGTTAAATTACATCTCTAATTACCAATAGTACGAAAACATGTGTTCTAAAATAAATGTCATCTCGCCTACTATGACTTCATAACGTAGCACTGATTTAATCAAGATAGAATATTTTGTATTTTTCCTTATAACCCTTTCTGGGTTTTTTGGTTTAATAATTTATTCTATGTTTCTATACGCGTATTGTGATTTTCTCAACAATCAAGAAATGACTGGCACTTTAGAACTGTTCATATTTGTAAATATGACCCGAAAAGAAATGATCATCAATTTCAACTGCCTTTTATAGTTACGTTGTTTGTTGGTAATATCATTCTAAATAAGCTCCACCCATTAAATTAATCAACTCCGCCAATTGAGACTGATGGGACTGTAAGGACTGCTTTTTGGGACAACTTGGACTGCTGGGACTGCTCCGGGACTGCAGAAGGTCTGCTCTGGGACCGCCGTGGGACTGCTTTAGCAGTCAAAAAAAGAGGATTTCCCGGAACTGCTTTGTGTAAGGTTGGTCTGCTTGATAATGCATGTAATGTAAATGAACTCCGATGCTTTTTCTTTTAATAACCAAATATGGTAGCAATGTTATATCACATGCACGCAGAATCCTTTTTCAGATAATATTATCGCATCCAAGTAAACTGTGATATTATTTGACAATCATTTGTTTTTACATACTTTTGATCATTTGCGTAAAGTAAAGAAATTCATCTCCTCCATCGGGGTCGCCTTTGTAAATTGTAGAAATATTCATGGTGATAAGAGTCTGAAAAAAATTATTGTTGAAAGAATAAATGCAAACTTTAAGACCCCTAGAAGATTTGATTAAGCATCGTATACCCACCTGCCCCCTAAAATATATGGAGATATGTAACTGATATAGCACATTTTCCCGTACACCGTATAGATAGTTTTCGACAAGCCAAAATTTAGTAAACGTTACCTCCCGTGGGCCGCAATATTGGAGGTCGACTCGGTGATTTTTCCTCTTCGTCTTACCAAGTTGAGGAAGATGTAGCAGAAATATTTGGTGGAAAATGTTCATTGATTTCTTTTTTTCAAATAAAGAAGGCTTCTAAAAATTTATATACTTCATTTAAAAAATGATTCCTAATTAAAAAGCAAATATAAAAATTTAAAAATCGGTTGTACAGTGAAGGGATATTAGAATTTCGACCTCCAATATGACAGCAAACGGGAAATAACTCTTGCTAAGTCGAAAACTATCTATTGACATAAAGTAACACATTTAATTATTATATAAATATTGCATGTAGTTGAGTGTAACATTGAAAATTTTCATCCCAAGAAAACCATTGTTAACCGAGGCGCAGCTGAGGTTGTCAATGGCTTTCTTTGGGTGAAAATTTACAATGTTACACTCAACTACATGCAACATTTATTATATTATACTGAATGTTTTATACAAATACGTGTTACTGTTACATGTACAGTGAACCGTGCGCGCATAAATTCTGTGCAGTCGCTATTTTTTGTAATACCACCCGTCGTCAAGCATTGTTGACTGTTGCTAAGCAGGACGGCTTCATTATTCAGCGGGTAATGTGTTTTTTATCAAATGTTTCTCGACGAATCAGATTCAAGTAATTTACATGAAAGTAAAATATTAAAAGATATTTCATTTTCGATAAAAGTTTTTAAGTTGAACTTGAAAAACGTTTTGTATGCATAGGTTTAAAAAAAAATCATAATCACTCGATAATCTTATAGTAAAAACACTGTAGAGAAGGTATTTAAGTGTGAAGATTAGCAGAAATTATAATGCTATTCTTAAATCAGCTCTACCTTGACAATGGCGTTTGTCGTTTGCTTATGCACAATAGCATTTCCCTTGTAGAAAAGGATCTTTCTAGCTACTACATAACACGGCATGCCTGTTTTTACTACAAAGTAAATGGTTTCGTTGAAGGTCTACGGCAGATATTAAAATAACTTAATTCCAAATCAGATTTTCAAGATATTTTATACATAATACTTCAAATGAGCCTTATTGAATCTATATATTTAGAAATTAAAACAATTACATGTATTTCAAACCCGACTTTTTGGATAAAATCTAATATTTTTTTTTCCTTACTCCCAAATTCTTTAATTTCTTCTAACCATTTTCTTAAAGAAGGTTCTTCGTGGTCAAAAACATACGGATTGTCTGCAAATATGACATACAGTTTTGGTCTGAGTGATTTCGGAAATGATGGCCTTTCTAATACTTCTGTGAAAATTCCCATGGGTTTCTGTGGTTGGCTTCTCATAATAGACAATTTCAGCACTTCGATACTCATTTTTGGTGTTTCAATCGCTTCGATTTTCATGCATTTGTACCTGGAATTATTGAAAAAAAAAGTTTTCATTTCAATTTACTCATCAAAGATCAAAGATTTTAGTCATTGCTTTATTTCTATCCAAGTCGATGAAGCAACAACATAGGAAATAATATACAGGGTGTTTCAGAAAACATGCTACCATTTTGATTGATTAGATTTTACTGGTGTTTTAACCAATACCATGCACCAACATATCTAATTAAAAGTCACAACTTCAAGATTTATTCTCATGAAAATAAAGATAATACGGCATATAGATGATGAATTACAAAAGAAAATAGAAACTTTAAAAAAAATTCACTTAGTTAAAAAAAATGCTCTTAATATCGTCATTTTTGCTGCAAGAATAAATCTTTCCGATGCAAGAAAGTTCTCATTACTATTGCAAAGAGTCTCTTGGAAATGAATCAGGTCTCATTTTTCAAACATTTTAAGTTCTCTCTCTCTCTCTCTCTCTCTCTCTCTCTCTTTTGGGGGGGGGGGTTAAACACTTTTACAATTAAATATCCCAACAGATAAATTCAAGGGATGTTACGTCTCGTGAGTGCGGAGGCCCAATTTTATGGATTTGAGAGAAATGAATGGTTCTCAAAACATTGTTCTAACATGTCCAAGGTTTATTTCAGCATCTGATCTATACTAGACTTGCTCAATTTGTTCACAAACTCATGCAGTTATTTTACAATGGGATATGTCTCTGGAACAGTGCCTCTTTCGTAACATTTTAAATTTTTTGTGTGTTATAATTGCATCTTTCTTCATTTTCCCCCTTTTTGATTGCGCTTTAACTCTTCCATTTGGTACAAAATTTAACAGATATACAACTTCCACTTCATATTGCTATTAGTAAGTTCTTTGCATTCTGTGAACCTTATTTTCATGCATTTCCCCAATCACAGGAACTGGTGACATGCTCTTATTGAGTAGCATCGGAATTTCCTACAATTGCTTTTTATTAAATTAAACTTAAAGAATGTTGAATTCCCTTTATCAGTGATGACAAATTTGACGTTATAATTAATTCAAATGGTAATTATTTTCTAAGTCTTTGATGTTGATAAAAACTTTTTAGCATAATTTTATATAAAACTTGCATATGTTCTTGTTTGTATATCAATATAGTGAGGAAAGTAAATGTTTGCATGTTTTCTGAAACACACTGTAAACAAATAAATAATTAAACAATTACCTAAAAGAATTGATTTATATATTATATTAATTATGTACAATGTATGTAGAAAAGTTAATATTCTTGTTTTCCATCAATTGATCATGTCATGTTTCATACGCACCTATTTTAAGATTGTCCGATGGCTTTAAACGCATTATTTTTTTTTTATTTTGAGCTAATTTATATAACTTATGCAGACCTGCAACTTTTAAAAAGATATTTACCGGGTTATATATTTAGGCATTTTTGTGTTGAAAAAATCATTTTGATGATCACATGATGTTTCTTGAAATATTTACTTAACATTTCACGAAAATTTCATCAGCAGAAGTAATGAAAAAAATAGTCGACAAATAAATCAATTAAGAACCCTCACTAAACTGCACACTAAAGAGTTTTGATTTTAAGGTATTTTTCTGCATAAGAGTGATCTGCCCTTAGATCTAAACACTAATAAAAAATGAAATATATCAATATCACAATATGATTTCATAACTTCATTCTTACGTTACATCATGATAAACTGCTTGAAGGAGATTCAATTTGCAGTCCTTGAAATAAATACATCCAGTAGCTACAAGTACGAAAATGCTAACCGTCTTTCTTTTTTGTATTGTGTTGCTATGAGAAATATTAACAGAACTTATCTTCTCGAAATCAGGACTGAATTCCGAATTGATAATACAATAAAATTCAAGACGGGATTTTCAGAACGTTCAAACACGCATAAAAAAACGATTTTTATTTGCACTTATTTAGATCGTTCTGTAAACGATTAATATACAAAAAAAGATGTCAACAAATATCGTTCATTTCTTTTTAGATTATTCTCTGATCTTAATTTCGTTTAATTTTGATTTTTTTTAATAATTGACATTAAGTAACATATTTTACTTACTTAGATTGCCTCGTGCATATGTATACACTAGGTTATTTATACTTCTTGTAGAATATATCATTTTGCAACTATTCAAGAGTTGTTTTTCAGGTAATGTCAATAATTTAAAGATCGAAAGAAAAAAATTTCAAACAACATTGAATACGTTTCTCAAATAAAACAGTAATTGTGACCCTCTGAGTGCTTCCAAAGCATATGAAGGTTCTGCAAACATTCAATTAAACCTGTTTATGCTGAACTACAATATAATTTAAAAAAATCATGAACTTTTTATTGACTACTATACAAAGATAATAAGCTTCTTTAAATTTTGTTAAATGCTAATTAGGGTCTTCCGTCTCCAACGGAAGACCTTTCTATCATTCTATTGTTTCTTTTTCACTTTTATTAGGATCTTCCGTCTTCAACGGAAGACCCTACTATTATTATATTCTATTGTTTCTTTTTCAGTTTTCTTATTATAATTCTTCCTTTTTTTCTTTAAAAAAATTATGCAGAAGACTTCTGAGATGTCTCTTCCGATTTGCTTCAAATTTTCATGGTAGATGTGTTGACATCTGAAGTTAATTCCTGCAAATTATTTTAGGGCTTTTTACTTCCGGTCGGAAATTATCGCCCTTTGATTGAAATTTAGAGGGCCTCCTTGTCTGTGATGGAACTCAAAAAATGGTTCTAGCAAGAAAGCTGAAATTTTAATGGAATGATAGAGGACATGTTGCCATATTGCACCTGGGTCAGGATATTTTCCGGAAGTTTCTAGTATGGAAGCTCGGTAGGGGTCAAAATTTAGGACACGAATCATGACTGATTTTTTGAGACATTTTGCATCATATCTTTTAAAGTATAATTATTTTGTTAAAACATACTGAGCAATATTTGTGCAGAATGACAGGATCATTAATATGATATCAAGAAAAAAAGTACTGACTCATCACTTAAGGGGTCAAGAGGGACCAAAAGTCTTTTTTCGATAACTCTTTAACAGTCAATATTTGCTATACATTTCTGAAGCAAAAATGTTTATTTAAACAATCTACAACTATATATTCTGATTTTGATGTCGTATGGTACATAATTAGGGGCTACAAGGGGCCAAAATGCTAAATCTTTGACGCTTTATCTCTAAAAAGTTGTAAATATTTTGAGTAATATTGAACAAAAGATGTTCAAAATAATGTATTGAACATTATGCGACCTTTCATTTTTCGCTGACGGGAGTTGAAGGGCTGGACCCTAAATATTTCTTTTTGCAAATAACTCGAAAACAAAAAAGAATCCCTGAATAGTTGTTGAACAAAAAGTGTTCAAAATCTTAACGGCATTAAGATAAAGTCTAGAAAAAGGGACTGGGCACGTAAATTAAGGGCCGAGAAGGGTCAAAACTCTTTAATTTATACGTCTTTAGCAGTCAACATTTTGTTATACATTACTAAAGCAAAATTGTCTTTTCACAACTTTTTCACAAATTCAAAAGGAAAAAATACAAACATGTACCAGCGACAGGTTTATGTTGAACCCAGAGCTAGTCACGGCTTAGAATGCATCAGCTGCATAAGAATTATAACATAATTTTTTAGGCTAGATGTAGCAAAATTATGCATCTAAATGCATTGCCCTGACTCCAAACTACATGAAATTAATGACACATTGTCACGGTAGCTCAGTCGATAGAGCGTTCGCTCCAGGTCGTGAGTTCGAATCTCGAGCTAGAGTGACCTTTGTCGAGCGAAAGATGTTAACAACTGCGCCATGCACTCCGTACCTTAAAAAGAAAGTTGCGGGAATTTTGGATGAAACCTTATTAACAAATGACCAATATCATGACAGGCGTTATCACGATTAAGAACCCTCCCTGCTCAATGGCCAAATAAAAATCTCAATTAAGAGCCCTCCACCGGTATATGGTGTATAATTGCAAGACATTCGCACTTAAGATAAAGTTCATTATTGACTAAACTGCATACGGAGTTTTCTACATCTTTTTTTTGTTTGTTTCTAAATATAAAAAGGAATAAATTCGTGAAAGTCAGTATGCATTGATAGCACACTTGGAATATTATCTTATATGTTCATTTTTTTTTCTAATTGGAAATAAGGCAAATCATTATCACAATAATACTTCATTAATTCTTACCGTGATGATAAACTGCTTGAAGACGATTCATTTTGGCAGTCTTTGAAATAAATGCATTTAGAAGCTTGACGTAGAGTTCTTATTAAAGAAAACTGGAACTGTCTTTTGTTCTTGCACAAATGTTGCTATGTAACATATAAACAGATGTGTTCTTCTTGGAATCAAGACTGGATTCTAAGTATATAAAAATACTTATGTACACGAAGGTGTTTTTACAGGTTTCAGTCATGTGTATACATGGCAGTTATGTTAAGGCTTCCCATAGCTTTAAATGCGTTTAAACGTAACATTATATTGCAAGGTCGATTTTGAGGTTTATTTTTAAGTAAAATTAAAAAAATATATATTTCTTTCTATTATGGACAATTCGTTATCTGATCTTGTTCATTTAGGTTTGAATTACCATGTTTTGGTAATTGCAGAAAGCAAACAAGTCTACCCATTAAAATTGCCTTATGCATACACAAGGATACTTTATACCTTTTAGAATATCAATTTATATCTAATCAATAGTGTGGTCCTCAGGTAAAGTCAGATCTAATGAAGAATTTCACACATCAATAACAAGTTTCTCAAATAATGCGTAATGCATGATTTTCTCATTGCTTTCATACCATGGCATATTTGTTACACACGAACATTTATTTTACTATTTAATGCTAGACAATCTGTATTGTATGATTAAAAAAATCCTAGCTTTTTGCCAATATACATCTACATCTATATAATTATCTTTAATACAGATCTGAAGACTTTATAAACTTCTTTAATTTAACTTTAAATGATTTCCTTTAAATTCTTAAATTTTAGGGGAAATGACTTGATCAATGTCAAAATTGTTTTTCCAAGAAACTTGGAAGAACAAATATTTACAATTCAGACAGAAAGAAAAAACGGAACGGTCTCTCACTCTCCTACCGTGTTACCATGTTATATATAAACAAATATTGTTTTTTTTTCTAATCAAGACTCGAATCCATGGAGATAAACACTCAAACACAGCCAGAGGACTTTACTGCGTTTAAATAAAAAAGTAAAGCCAAAGCTGTTATGAAGATAGTCAGTGATATTTTAAACATCTTTAAGTAAATCATTTAATCTACCATTATACATCTAGGAGTTTATTGAAAGTACTTTATAATATACATAGATTTAAGCACGTGCACCTACAGTTAATTTTTCTTTTCAAATTCAGAAGTATACAGGAAAAGAGTCAAATTTATCAGTGAAATTGAATTTGGTAATTCCGTGCTCCTTTTCGGCCACAGGAGCAGTCGATTTATTTGTATAAAAGTTTGTCTTATAATGTGCATGTGGAGAACTTAGATATCGCTTTTTTTATTTTCATTGGCTTCGATGGAATAATTTTTTTAAATACATATAAAAATGTTCTTTATTGCTTAATCTATATAACTTGTTCAATACATATGTGAACGGAATGATTTGAAGCTCTGCTTCAATTTAACTTAAATTATTTCTTTAATTCTTACTTTTATTTAAAATTCTATATTTACAATATGAGTCAGTGAATTATGATAAATATTTTAAAAATTACTTTAAATGTTTCAGCTGAGTAACAAGTATAAAATTAATTTGTTAGACTACATGTATCAAAAGTGTACATCTATATGCAATAGTAACACGATGTTGATTTAGAAAAAAACTTGCAATAAATGTCCTTTTTCAGCTACGCATTTGCTATATAAAGTCAAACAAACATGATTTAGATTCACTTGATACCTAAAACCAAGGTCCCATGCTTCTGCGGGCATTGGCAAGATGAAGACATCTTACTGTCTATTTTTTTTCTTAGTGCGAGTAAAGATCTTCATTTGAAATCCTTCAACGGTAAAAGATATACAATATGCATATAATTGCAGGACATTGACCACTCAGAAAAAGTTCATTATTTACCAAATGACTACTTCGTTTTTTATCTTCGTTTTGTTATGTATTCATCAATATAGTTAATTCTATAAATTAACAAAAGTCAATGTAGATTTGAAACATACCGGTACTTGGGATAATGGAGTGGAAACTGATTCGAAAAGTTGTGCAATTTTTCTTTTTATAGGGACAAAATTCAATTATTGTAAAATTGACTTGATCAATGTTACTAGTCTCTTTCCAAGAACCTGCAGGGCAAATATTTACAATTCGAATAGAGAAAAAATGGTCTGTCGCTCTCCTAAAGTGTTAATATGCTAATATAAACAATTTTTTTTTCTAATCAAGACTAGAATCCATGGAGATAAACACTCAAATACAGACAGGGGATTTTACTGCATTGAAACAAAAAAGGTAGAGGCAAAGTAGTTATGAAGATAGTCGGTGATTTTTAAAACATCTTTAAATAATTAGTTTATCTTCCATTATATATGTAGCACATTTTGAAAGTGCTTTATAATTTACATAGATTTAGCACGTGCAACTTCAGTTGAATGTTTCCTTTAAAAGTAAAAAGTATAAAGGAAAGGAGTCAAAATTATCAAAGATATTGATTTTCTTGCATGCATGCGCATAAAAACAATTTGAAATAATATTTAATAAAGGAAAAAGACTTTCACGCCTTATAATGACATGAACATTTGATCATATCGTTAGTCTCTCTATGTAATAGATAAACGATGACGCTCAATTTTAGGTGTTTTATTAAACATTTATTAACTTTTAATATATTTGAGACATAAATACGCAGCATTGTTAAGGCTTGAAAAATGGGGCGGGTCCTAATTTATACGGGGAAAGTCTACTATGACGTCATACAAAATTATGATTTTTAAGTATTTCTCATAATACCTGATAATGAAATAATTTGCAACTTTTAACTGTATTAGCATAATAAGCAACAATATAACTTATCAATGCATTAAAAAAAGTTACTAGTTAAATCCCATGTAGCTGGTTATAAACAAAGCACTGATCATGATGAACTTGTAAACATGACGTCATATTGGTAAAAATGACGTATTTTGTATGCTGTGAGGGGCAGATTGAGGAAATTGTTTTTAACAATGAAAAATGCGTTTTATTATTAAACGGAATATTATTTACAGGTTTTAAATAGTCGATTAATACCAATGTATATCCTTTGTTTCGTACGGTTATCAATTAACTACCAAGAGAATATATTTTATCATTTATCGTATGTCGTGTTTTTACGTATATTTTACATCGAGAGATGCCATATAAAATCGTACTTTCGCAAGGGCATACACTGCATAGATCTGAATCATTTTTTGAATATAGATAAAGGATATTATCCTTACCTTGAAAAGTGCCGCTGCTTTCTTTAAATCGAGGGCGTGATTTTATAAGTACACAAAATATTTGGTAAAAATCAAACATATTTCGACATTGGCCTATTTACTTGAAAATTCAAACTATTAAAACGCAAATTTTATTCAAAGCAGCAGCACTTTTCAGAAACTACAAAGTATGCAGAAACAATTAATAGCTTGAATTTCGTATTTCAACTAGGGTATGCCCTTGCGATATTGAAATTTGTTAATGACCTACATTCAGTGCACAAACTGTGCATTTATCACGTGACTGTCCATTGATGGGACTTAACTTCATTCAGTACAGAGTGGGTTATACTATGCTATTTCCATAAGTATTAAAGTTCTGTGATAATAAAACAGCTAAATTGAAATAAATTCAATTTTTAAAAAATCCCCCTTTTTTGCACGTCTATTTTCCGTTGATTTCTCATAGTAGGCCTTAACAGTGCTGCGAAGAAATTATTTTCTTGGGATCAAGAATAAATTTCAAATAAGTAAACCACTGAAATAAAAGAAAGGTTATTTACAAGGTTCAATCAGGCATGTACATGTCAAAAAAAATGATTTTCAATCGCACTTATTCAATGTTTTTATAAACGAACACTGTACGATGATTTCAAGTTTTCAAAAATACCCTTCAATTTTGGACTATTAATTTTCTCCTCTTAAGTTCATTTTATGTTTGATTTACCATGTTTTGACAACTGCAGAAAGCAAACAAATTTACAAAATGGGACACCTCCTACATAGGCATACACAAGGTTTCTTTTATTGCCTGTAGAATGGCAATTTATTACTAATCAATACTGCGGTCCGCATGTAGAGTCAGTAATTTACAAATCTAATGAAGAATTCCACAAAACATTGATTGCCTTTCTCAAATTCTGCAGTAACGCTTTACTGTATACAGACTTATTTTAGCCCCGTTTTAATTTCGCCCTTTCACATTTGAAACAAGTTTGCTCCGTTTTAAATTCGCCCAGAAACATTTTTGTTTCAGATATTATACTATTTACTTTGAATTTGCCCCGTTTTAAATTCGCCTACTTCCGACAAGGGCGAAAAGAGCGAAAATTAGACAGAGGCGAAAATTTCCCTGTACACAGTATCTTTTTATTGCTGTCTTTCCATAGCATATAAGAGACATGCAATTTTTTTTTTTACAATTTTATGCTGGGCATTCTGTTATGTATGATTTAAAAATCCTTGCTATCTGATTTAACTATTTTTGTTATTTTATCAAGCCAATTTTATGCAGATACCATTTTGTTTATTCCTGTATTGTTCTTAATATGACACCAAATAGTTTCGGTAATGATGACTATTGATTTTTTGACAGTTGTTCAAAACTCATAACAGGAAATAAACATGAATAGGTATTTGGCAATATCATTTAGAGGAATTTTATAGTCTACTATGTAGATTTAGTCAATTTGATTAAATAACCTTTAAGAAAAATTATACAAACAATAGGCCAGAGGGCCTTAAACTAAAGTTTAACCGAGTACCCTAATACACTTATCCACAATAAAATAAAGTTCATCTTTTAGACTTTCAAATCTAAACACAATGTTCATTTACTTAAAACCCAGAAGCAGAGCCGAGGATTTGGAAAGAATTAATGTATTTTCAGTATTCAAAATTGGTTAAAATTATCATGCCTATATATTATAATTTTAATTTTAAAAGGTGCTGGGTTGGGGGGATTTTATAATTTACAATCGATAATTTTATTTTGCAAAGCAAAAAATTAACGTACATGTATTCCTCCATACACGTAATCAACGAAATAAACCAACCCGCTTTTCAAGTATCATGGAATTTAATAAAATTATTAATTTTTGAAAGAAGTATAATATTATTGTAACATTGTTCAGGGAGTTAAATGAAAATTTATATTCTTTTTATTTTAGACATGATGACAAAATTACGGTATAATAAGTAGTTTTAAAAGATAAATTCGTTGGGTTGTAACATCTTGCTTTGTATTTAATATTTGAAATTATGAACCCCGAAATAAAAAAAAGTACGATGCGGATGATTTCATTACCGTTTCATGATGAATAGCTGTGGGTGATTCAACCCCGGTCCGAAGCCCTGGTCAAAACATCTGTTCTCAATTTAACTTTTATTTACCGAGAGACTTATTTATATATGACCATCTGTCTTTTTTTGTTTTCCGTACACGACTCGAAATCTGAATATTAATTACTTCCCTTTTTGACGTCAGATTATAACGACATATTTTGGTGTTACGTGTATTTTGGTTACATCATTTGATTAACAAACACACAGAATATTGTAAAATTGTTAGAACTATTAGTTCTAAAATAAGGAACTTGAGAAAGATTCTTTTCTCAACAAAACATGCAGTATTCTATTCTTTTCAATTGAGCTACACATAAAAAATGGCTTCATTTTACAATTAATTTCGTAGGAAAACACTTACAGGTAATACACTCAGGTATAATCCTGTGTATATAAGTAGCTAAACACAAGTCAGCTTCGTTCCCTCAAGGCTTCTCAGCCACTTCGATTAAGCTCCATGCACCCAACATTAACCTTACCCGAGAAGAAAAACCGACCAATTGAAAACTTCGGCTTATCTAGCATATTTGCTAGATAATCAAAATAGCCAATCACATAGAACCATTGGTTTTATATTTATAAATTTTGATGGAACCACGATGATCTTCATAAACATGCTGTTTTATTATTGTTATAGAAAAAGAAATTAAAAATTAAATGCATATTAACTTTGTACGTGTATTCAATATGAAGCCCATCCTCACATGTGAACCTATGACCCATGGGCCATGAAATTCGTTATTTTTTGAAAGAGGCATCCTTCTTTATCATTATTTTACACTATGGTTAATCGTCATATGTCATTAGTTCTTTTTGGATTTTGCTTTTTAGAAGGAAAACAGTATAAATTAAACTAAACAAATAAGTTTATAAGCACAAATTAAATAAAAGAAATCAAATTAGATTCAATAACACTCTCACATACCAGTTCACACACCGGAAATGAAATAAATATGAACTGAAAACTCCGTCTTTACAAATTATGATACTGTACATAATTAAGTTTAATATTAATTATAAAACACTGATTCAGTATCAGATCTGAAGTCAAATGTATAATTCACCAAATTTAGCCTTTTTAATCAATATTTCTAATTAAAAAAATCAATTGAATTCCAACATGGATAATATAAGTTATCAAATGTAAAGGTGTTCTGCTATTTACAACTGAGAGTTACTCGAAGTTGCAATTCACAAATTGACGTCAACCACTCGTATCCTAGAGAGTACACCACTGCGCTCTCGCCACACAAATACGTATACGTCACACCAAGTTTCATGGTTTTCAAATGGTAGTTTTCTAAGCAGCATTGAAAGGAATAGTTTTTTCTTTCGTTACACGGGTATGTTAAGGCATCGCATGGATCAGAATTCGGCGAATTATCACTTTTTTAATAACATGTAACACTTAATAAATCGGAAAAGTCATAGATGAATCTTTTGTTATCATTATGCATTCTATAGACGTCAATGAGACATAGGAAGTAATTCTTACGGACACCATAACTTTTTTTTATTGTGAATCAAATTAATTTGGGAGACAAAATAAAAAAAAATATATGAATTGATGTTTCCAAAGAAAATGGAAAAGACCTAATTACGAATTTTTAGATGGTAAGTAAAAAAGGTTTTTGATTTATTTTTTTTTACTACATGGAGATTAACGAAACGTTGTTTGTTCTAATATTTTATTCGTCAAAAACATACACAATCACAAATTCAACACAAATACTTTTCAAAAAGTTTACTTTCACTATTTAAATGGTTTTTCAATTAAGGACAGATGCTACAAACAAAATATGGATGCCTGGATTGGTATAAATTTTTTGGCCTAATTTTATTACAAATGATGCAAATAATAAATTTCTAGAATATAAAGAAATTGTAAACCTTCTGTGATATTCAAACGTCTGCCCTTCTGAAACCATCCTTATCAATCTATACAAATATTTTTAACTTAATTAAAATTCCATTTTTATGCAAATTTGAATAAAAAATGAAAAACTACGAGGTGAAAGTTATTCATTTTATTCGTTTAAACATAACCCAAGTTGTTATTTTCAAATTCTTTAACAAAAGTTTGTTTGTATCATCTGTCCTTAAAGGAACCTTAAAAATATTTTATGGAATTTTCTTAAACAGTTCAATTAATGGTAAACTTATTATTGTTTTTATTCTCCAAACACGTTTACGTAATCTTCATGATCACTCCATGAACATTTCATATCAAAATATTAAAGAAGACTTCAAGAAACAAAAATACATATTTTATTTCATCCCTCCATTAAAACACTTTTTGCCATGTTAAAAACTATGTCAATCAAGATATTTGATTTAATAACATCTATCTTCCATTTTTATGGTTGCGTTAACCATGATTCAATTTCGATTTACATGTTTAGAATATGAATTCATCAGGTGATGTCTAAGTCTACTCGTGGAAATGAATAATAACATTGTATTCTTTACACTTACTTCGATCTAAATCACGTTTTTTATTGTGTTTTGTTGCCATTTTCTAAAGGACTTTATGCGACAATGCCCATTATTTGCCACAAAAATCAATCTTTGACAGGGAAATATATAATTATGTTTTAAAACAGGGAGATATCTGCAGACCTCAAAGCACTGGGTATTTGAATGACCCATGACGTCATATTTTTTATTTGAGGTCAGGAAAAAGAAATGTTTCCAATTTCCATGATTTCTACAGAAAATGGTGTATTATACGTCAATATCTTGAACAAATGTAACCGAGCGCTCAAGCTCAATATTTTGGTATAATGTGTAGAATGATAATATCAATGAAATTTATAAATATTGTTCCCAGGCAGACCCGTGCTATATTAGTTTTATAGAAAAAAGGAACAAAAAAAAAAAAAAATAACCTACTTTGTAATTATAGTTTTTCTTTAAATTTAGATATTCATATAAGCACATTTCAAGACATTTTCTAAACATGACTTTTCCGGGGAAAATGTGCAATATATCGCATAAAGTACTTTAGCAAATGAAATGTTGTTTTAAGTATGTGTCCTTACATTTTTTAACAACATTTCATTTTTACATCAATGTAATATGCCAAATCCATATTCGAATTTTTGGAGAGAGAAAGAGGTGAATACAGAGTTTTCAACAATGACGCCAATCGATAGCCCCCTAATAATAAGGATTATGTGACCAAAAAACACTTGTCTCGCTAATTCAGGAAGGCAACACTACTGTAACGTTGCTTCAATCTTGATTTGTGACAAAAGGAGAGTGCCTTTGTACAAATATTCTGCCTAAAAGAACTATGTATAAATAACTCTATTGCTTGTAATATACTCACAATCACTGGAAGCGCAACACCCAAATTTTAGGGTGAAAATTATATACGGGATATATCTATGTACCCACAAAAGTTAGGACATCTTTTACTTTGCCAAATCAGTTATCTAACGGTTGAATGATTTTCTTTCCATTACCGGAAGTTGCTTTTTAGCCCTCTTAACAGAAATCTAAATTTTGCATTTTTAATAAAAAATTACAATATTTTAAGATTTCAAGGTTTTGTAGCAGTTAATTCTAAGTATTGTACTTGAATCCCGGACAAAATATCCTGTGTGATGCATATATTTCATCAAAATGACTGATAGTAAGCATTTTCATTGCTTTTGCAATTAATATAAGGAGAGTTGCATATGCAAATATGCACTATATAACGACTCATCAGGCTCATGTGTTTCAATTGCAGTTTCTTGACCGGAGGTCCAAAAGTTACTCAACAACGCCAACTTAAAGAAAATTCGACCCCAGTTTCTCAAAAACATGCATTTAAAAATGCCTAAGAATATTCATTTGGCTCAGATTAAGACATTAAAAAACCTCATGCATGGTAGAAATCGGGCTGCATTTGGTGTATATGGCGGACTAGGAAGTTTTAATTAAATGGTTGGAAGGGGGATGTTTTAAGAGTTATTTGTAATTTTTCTAAGGTCTAAAAATATTATTTAACGTTTAAATGAAGCATATTTTTTTGTAAATTTACTTTTAACATAAATACAGTGTATAGTCATTTTTAATGTTATCATTAAACCTTTAAAAGTAGCACATAATTCTAAAAGCACCCACCATTCTTGCAAGCAGTCATTTTGTTGAAATATAGGCATCACATCCGGAAAAGAAAGAAGAATTTATTCCCGGGATTTTAGAAAAATACTTTTTGTTAACAACTACAAAACCTTAAAACCCAAAATACTGTTCAACGTGTTAGTAAAAATGTATAATTTTAATTTCTATTGAGAGGGCTAAAAAGCAACTTCCGGTAATGAAATGAAAATCATACAACTGAAAAAAAAGTGATTCGACAAAGTTAAAGGATTTTTAACTGTTTTGATATATAGTTATAACCCGTATATAATTTCCCCCTTAAAATGGGGGTTTTGTGTTTCTTTTGACTGTCAGTATATACCTTTGATCCAATTTATTTACAGTTTGGTAGGTAGTTGTAAAAAGATCCTAAATAAGGCGTTATGTCGACCACTCCTTATGTCTTTCCTTAAAAAAAGTATTAGCAGTCAGTCACATTTCTATGATATAAGATACTATACAAGACTAGGACTATTGAAGCGCTAACATACGAGGGGAGATCAACAAAATTTACGAATTATTTGAATAACTTCCAAAAAAAAAATGATAAAAGGTTTCGGTGTTCATAATTTTCCAAATTAGTCCTCTTCAATTTTTATGCGCAGAAGCAACCGTTCTGCCCATGCGGTGATCAAGTGATATAGGAAGCCACTTTACATCTTCTTTAGCGTTCTGTCACAAAAGCTTAAACATTTTTTCGACCCTTATATTTCTTATCATGGAAGTTATTTTTTTTTTACAAC
This sequence comes from Saccostrea cuccullata, assembly GCF_032062105.1. NCBI lineage: Eukaryota > Metazoa > Mollusca > Bivalvia > Ostreida > Ostreidae > Saccostrea > Saccostrea cuccullata. Next base: position 12,890 of record NW_026930489.1, on the reverse strand, counting down.
AAATACTTCCCATTTGTCAGAAATGGCCAAATCTCGGCAATAGTATTTGTGGATAATGATATCCTTTTTTCCAGAATGAGCATGATGACAAGCAAAACCCAAGTCCTCTGTCTTTGGAGCGTGGTTTACTGTATACAGGGAAATTTTCGCCCCGGTTTATTTTCGCCCCTTTAGCCGTATCCTCGGTTGGGCGATTTTTAAACGGGGCGAATGCAAAGAATACAGCATAAATTCTTAAATAAAACTATGAGTGGGCGAATTTAAAACGGGGCAAAATTGTTTGCATGTGTGAAAGGGCGAAAATTACCCGGGGCGAAAATAACCATGTATACAGTATTCAATGTGGATAAAGTATGTGTGCATTCTTTTATCCTATCTGATATATTTAATATGTGAATTAAACAACATTTTAGAGGTTTAATAATAACAATATTGTAAAGATATTCAACTATTTTTCTAACCATAAGTTGTCAATCTTTCATATCAAATTACTTAACATAGGAAAGGTCTCTTCCCCAGCTTGGTTTCACTGGAAACAAATTATACATCATTTTTAAACATCTCCCTTCCTTCTCTCATGGAACAGAACGTTTCATTACATATGCTATTTATAGAACATGTGTTCGAGTCCATGTGTGTCAAACATTCTTATCTGAATTGTGGTTTTGTAATTATAGGGATAGTTCGCGAACTTCCTGATCACCCCTCGTATACAAAGATAGCAGGTTACATATACGTACAATGTCCATACATTTGAATGATAACTGGTGTAGGTAACGGAAGTCATTGTTGCATGTTCTTGATGGTTCATTGAAATAAGAAGCATTCGGTCGCAACGAAATATGCAATGAATTCCGTACGTATTTACTTTTTATACGTAAATATTTGTAAAATAATAATGTTGCTTTTGAGAAATATTTATATTTCAATATCATTTTCACGATAAAATTTCCTTAATTAATTACATTCTTTTGAAAATAATGAGGTGCGTCTTTAAAATTGCAATCAATACTATTCATGAAAGAAAAAATGTCTTGTTTTAAATAATATATTACTTATTCAAAAAACAAAAAAAAATCGGTAATGAAAAACATAAGATATTCAATTTTGGAAAGATAAATGCAAAGAAAAAAGTGGGGTATTTTTTCCTTACCTCGGATTTTTTGAGTCGTGGGTCTAGTCAAGCCACTAATGCACAAAGCCAAACAAAACAAAACTGATTTTCATGTCTAGCACAAACCTTACATTAACAAGAATGATAACATGAAATGTCTAAAACTGTGTTAAAAACTGATACATGTAATTCCTTCTGAAATCTAAAAATTCATTCATGCATAAACTTTAGTTTCTCTTTCATCCTATACAAACAGTCAATGAACACCCTCACACATACATGGGATCCTTTGAAGATTTATCAGTAACTTAAAGACAGTATTTACCATGCTATTCAACTTAATAATAATCATATATCCACCGTCGAGCAGCGTTATTCGCAATTCTCTTTTCAGTTTTTCCAAATGTTTTGTTCTGCCCTATGGCTTATTAAAATTGCTAGGAAAACTCCTTTTCAGGTGTATACTTTAGATGTGTAATCTTTTATTCATAAGTCCCTAGGGGCATTATTACTACATATACGTCAAGATGAACTGGATAATGGTATACTGTAATGTCATCAAATGTCTCCATTTTTCGTGTTCTGTTCGTTCCAATTTTGAATGCACGGAAAACTGCCAAAAAACTAACGAAATGCCGGGGACATTTTCAAAAAAACGTTATAATTTATAAGGATTTAAAAAAAAACATTATTAACCAAAATCCTATGCATGTAAAACTTTATTTTCGAAAAAAATACTCGATTATACTCTAAAGAATAACTGTTTTTTTTGGCCAAGTGCTGAAGGACCGTACCATTCCAGCATAATAAAATCTTATTTTTATTTCTATATATGATCTATATTTTATCATAAAACTTTAGATGATCTGAAATATTGAAATAGACATATTCTGAAATTTTCAGCTTAGTACGCTCATTTTTCTTTTCTAGAAAGAACCTCTGTCCAAGATTTTACTGACCAAGCCTCGTATTTGTTTGTTACATGGGTAAAAAAATGAACTTATTAAGATAAAAAGTTAATATTGATAGACCTAGTGTCGTGCAGACTGTCACTTAGGAAGAGGCACAGTACTTTTTGTGTGAATCTGTAATTTTGGTTTTCTGGAAAATAAAAAAAATAAATCAGCACTTTTATATAGATCTTTCCCTCTAGGTAATCAACAGCATAAAATATATTGAATGCAATAATAGTTTACATCAATAATTAGTAAAAAAGTATCCATTCCGCTTTTTCTCGGCTCCTTTATGAAATTTTCAAATCCGTCTCTGATCTGAAAAAAATACATAAAAATTGAATATGCTCAATGCTAAATAAATATCTGCAATATTTTTACGTAATATAAATATACAAATTTATTTTTTGGAAACTTTAACAAAAGTGTAGCCAAATGTTATTGTTTTATTGAATTAATAACTTTTTTGCAGGGGGGGGGGGGGGGTAATGATGCAATCAATCGACTGAGTATAACACCGCACGCAGCAGATGTATGTATCAATATTACGTTTACCACGCCACAACTTATAACTATATATTTTATTGTGAATGAAAAGGAGCAAATAAAAATGTACTTTATCTGGAACTCTGCACCTTATTCTTACATAAAACATATATTCACCGAAAAATATATTATCAGATTTTATGAAACTTGAAAAACATGAAATGCATGAAATGAATTGGATATGTTCTCCTAATGTGACTTGCAGGATCATATACTTTATTCCAATCGTAATTTAAGAACGATAAACTATTGTGTTTTAAATATGTAAAAGACGGTTCATGCATCGAGTTAACATGCAGTAAGATAAAGCTGACCCAGCTCTGCCCAGACCAGACCCCTAACGATCACACAACGAACCCGTGGTGCATTGAAAAAAGTTTTTTTTAGGGGGGGGGGGGTAACTAGGAGAAGCATACCTTTCGATTATTTTCATTGATACTGTGCTTCACTTCTTTTATTTCCTAAAAAATACAAATTAGAGTATGAGTCAATATAAAAATTACCTTTAAAACGATGTTTTAAAGTTAAACCTGATAAGTTAACTTACATTCATTAAAAAATACGAGGGAGAGAGAGAAAAAGAGAGAGAGAGAGAGAAACAGAGAAAGAAAGAGAGAGACTTACTTTTTGTTGATCTTCAGAATCAACTTCCCTGAAAATGAGAAAATGAAATAAAAAGTTTTTTACCCGAATCCTAGTAATAAATATCAATAAAAAATTAAGATTCGCACATATTTAATTTTTTCTCAAAATCAAACTTTAGAAAAGGGAAAAAAGAGTGGTTAATATTTACATGTTTGATTCCAAGGCAGAAATATATTCATGAATCTTCGTTTCCTCTAGTTGATCATCAAAGTTTGTATCATACAGAAAAGCTGAAAAAAGGGGAAACGGATATATAAAATCTTAAAACTTAAACATCTTCAAGGTATGCTTAAATATTGAAAAATATCTGCATTTTCATTTTTTTTTTTTTTTTTTTTTTTTTTTTTACGAATATGAAAACTGTTTCATGAACTACCATGAGTGAGCATAAGTATCTCAATTGCCACGTAATAATACCACACCCGACAACACAACTATTGTGCAATTTTTTTTATTTTAAAAATGACAGTTGAATGACATAAATTTTGTTAAAACTCAGCAGAAAAATCGCGTAAGTATAAGGAATAGGTTTAGTTTATGAAGATTCATAAGGATTACGAACTACGACGTTTCACACCGTCCTATTTATCATGCAGTCCTAACGCTCTTCATGAAATATGCCGGCGTGAAACATTGTAGTTTATAATCCCTTGAATCTTCAAAAATTAAGTTTATTTTCTTAAATATTGTACTTTTTTTGTTTCCTTGATCTCTGTTTATTATTATCATGGTTACAATTAATTTCATATTCCCGCTTGAAAAGTGGTAGGGTTTACACTGATCGGGGAATCAACTCTTATCCACAACTCCTATGATACCTCTGAATGAAATCTAACGGGACTTTTACATATAAAATTCTGCTTATATAATGCTATGTTGACCTCCTCTTTTATTTTTTGTACGGAAACATATTATCAAGTTTCCCATAGCAATATGGAAACGGATAATCTTTTTACAATAGTGATGGGTATGAATCTCTTATCTGCCACTCATTTTATTTCAGCAAAAACGTTAAATGATACTCTGAGATTCTTTATTACATATCGCCATTGTGACCTTCTTTTTAGTTTTTGATTTGACGCTTTTTTTTCGCGTGTACCGGAGCAAAACATATCATTATATGGAAGGCCGGATATTATTTAGTGAGCTCAGTGCTGACAGTAACTGTAGTTTATAATTATTTAAGCAATATTTTTTTAATGTTACCTTTCATAATCTTTTGCTTCCTTTCCTTTCCTTTACAAGCCGAACACTTTCCTTCACAAGGCGAACACTTTCCTTCACAAGCCGAACACTCTCCTTCACAAGCCGAACAGCTTGTCCAAATTAACAAATGGAAAAAAAGAGCAAGCAAGGCAAAACTTTGCATGTACAAGGGGAAAATTGACTGTAAACTATACTCTTCTAAAAACCAATACTGAAGTTTGGACCAGTGGAATTTGGATCGAGCACGTACGACAGTGATTGTATTGCTGAAAATATAAATATTTGTATCAAGACAAACACTTTCTTATGTAGATACAGTACCGGCCAATAACAACCTAACAAAAAAACGAATCCGGGGAGCACCCCGGGTTCGCTCTCCGGGTCCGTTTCGGTTTTGCTTTGGGTCTGCAAGGGCTGACCACAAGAGAACCCGAAGCACGCCCAAAACTGACCCCGAACGGGCACAGAACAAACCCTAATTTCCGAAAACACGTTCGGTATTGTTTTAGAGATCTGTCATTCAGGATTAGCAATTATCCAATTAGCGCGTCAACTAATCAAAATGGCTTATTGATCTGTCGAATTGGATAAAAGATCGAATATGTTGATGTTCTACGATATAAATCCAAACTTGTACATCAGGCACATATAAGCGTGTTAATAAACAGTGCAAATGTATTATTATAATTGATATTATTATTTAATATTTATTATATTTATTTATCTTAATTCTCCATGCTGTATGTTATATATATATATATATATATCTTTATTTTTTCTTTTATTAAAGCAGTTAAAAATTATAAAGAGCCATAGCGCATTTGATAGTTACTTTCACCTACACTAGTAGTAATTTTTAAGTGTATTGTTTAACCAAAATTTTGTCATACAATGTTAGTTTATACATGCCTTAAAGCAAATCACACAAAAATAGTATTCAAATATTAACAGTTCCCTCATATGATAGTTATGAAAATCGTTCAGTTTATATGGGGAATAAAGTAAATACTGAGGTACCCCCCTACACAATGACAAAGTGTAGCAAAAGACCACCCTTAACCAGAAAAACAACTTCTGAATAATTTTATTTGGATATGACTGCACTTCATTACATTTAGATAATTTTGGTTAAAGATGGTCTTCATATTGAAAATGTTGAAATATGTATTTAATTTTTCTTCAAAAATTATTTCAAGATTCAACAATCTGTCTTAATTTTATCCATTGAACTATCATGACTTCGTGGCGTAGTGGTATGATTGCTAGATTAAAGACATAATGATCGTGAGTTCGAGTCTCACTTGCAGTGCGTGTTTCTTACATGTATCTAAGATTTTATTATTTTTTTTCTCTGTGCATTTTTCTTATGTTTTCTTTGAATATTTTTTTATAGTACTTGCATAAATAATGTAAGACATATATAATACAACATTACACCTTGAAAGTATCTCGGGAAAAACAGTCTTAAACTATTTTAATGACCCAAAGTCATAGCTGCTAGCTTGATTTATGCTTAAAATTTTCTTACAATCTTGTTTAGAAAAAGAGTATTTAACAAGCAAAATTATTGTCATGAAACAAACTTACAACCATGAAAATATAACACTGGTTCACAAATGATTACATGTATATACCTGTATCTATAAATAGAAACAGGTGATTTCCATTTGAATACTTGAGTAAGCCGAGTCGTCGGTAAGACAGCTATGGCTCTTTAAATTCTCCAGGAAGAATCTTACATGAATATATACCTAATTATTTTCTTTAGTTTTTATACTACAAGTAATTAAATTCCATTGATAAATATAAATTGGGTTAATATATCAGTCAATACATGAAAGAAAAAAAGAATATGAAGAATGTTTTTACAATTTTTACTGAAAAAAGAAAAGAAAAATAACTTGTCTTTGACAAGTTCAAGTGCATTTTGTTCACCCAAACCAAGATTTGTACATAGGGTTCAAATATATAAACCATAAATATAATATATTTTCTGTATACATTTTAACCATGGGTTTATTAAGTTTCCATCACGATACTGTTTAAACATGTGCTTATATAAAACATTTGCAATTTTATTTGACGGGCAGGATAAAAAGCTTTGCAAATAAGAAATCATTCTAAAATACACCGAGAAATATAAATGGAAGCGACCTGTTTCACCATAGACCGTGTGTGGCAACGCACTTTGAAAAAATTACGCACTTTGAAAAATTTTTTCAAAGTGCGTTAATTTTTGGGACCATGTTAACGCACTTTGAAAAAGAAAAAAATTTTTCAAAGTGCGTTAATATCGACCATATTAACGCACTTTGAAAAAAAATTCTGCATGGCTTAGTCAATATTCCTACAAATCTCAGGTATGATAAATTATCATTTGAACCTGATTTGATACTTTTTGTCCCCCGCTTGAAAAGTGGGGGACATTAATTTGGGTCTATCTGTCCGTCCGTCCGTCTAGCTGTCCGTCCATCCGTCTTTCTGTAACGCTTTCGTTTCCACACGATATCTCGACAACCCTTTGAGCTTTTGCAATGAAATTTAACATAACAGAATCCTTGTGGCCTTAGGAAGACCCCTTTTGAATTTGGGGTCAAAAGGTCAAGATTCAAGGGCGTAAAGAACTACGAAGGATAGTATTATTCTTCCGCCTATCTCTAAGTCAATTCTCAAAAGTTAACATATTGGAATGATTCTCAAAATTTTTATAGATATTCATATGAATTTTCATAAAACTTTACTTATTTGGGATACCAAAAAGAGATAACTCTATAATTTTGGCAAAACTTGTGTTTTTCACTATAGAAATCAACGGAAAACTGAAAATATTTTTAAAACATCTCCCCCCCCCCGTGAAACAAAAAATCCTTATTTACAGTTAATATGGACTGTCATTTTACAAATTTATGCCAAAGCTTTTTGTGTTTCACGGGGGGGGGGGGGGGGGCATTTGTTTATAGACAAAACACGAAAAAAAATGCTTATTTTTCACCAATTTTAAAGCTATTTAAAACTAAATAATTGTACTTTATTAATTTATATATGCTTTATTTATTTGCGTAAGACATGAGAAAAGATATTAGATACATGTTATCATATTTATGATTATTTCAAAATATGGCGATTCTTGAAAGTTCATCACTATATCCCATCATACGTTGCGAGGGGATAATACTGTTGTCTATTTCTAAAATATATGTCTAATTCCTTTTGTTTCATGAAAATTTTTTCAAAGTGCGTTAAATGTTTACATGGTGTAAAATTATGATGTACAGTCTTAACGCACTTTGAAAATTTTTTTCAAAGTGCGTTGATTTGGTCCCAAATTCAACGCACTTTGAAAAAAGTTTTCAAAGTGCGTTAACCTGGTCCCAAAAATTAACGCACTTTGAAAAATTTTTTCAAAGTGCGTAATTTTTCAAAGTGCGTTGTAACAACCGTGTAGAGCAGTGCAACAAATATTCAGTTACCAAGGTAAAATACAAGAATATGAAGTACTAACCCATTATTCAGTTTTTTTTTATTTCCATTATTTCAATTTAAATTTTTCTTTAAATTATTCAAAATAATTGATCTTCTTAAAACGTCATAAAAAAAATCAATGAACATCGTCCTTAAAATATTGGAAATAAAATAGCTACAGCAGCTTATAAAAAAAAAGAATTAAATCAAAATAAGGAGAGAGGACGATTACATAAAAATTTCACAAAAGATCACCAGGCTTCCTTAAAAAAATCGAGTTTGATGATGAAAGTTTACAGTTATGATTTTTTGGTATTTATTTTCCTGCATTTATTCATGTTGAAATATTAAGAAATATTTTTTTTTTATTAAAAATAATTTTAATTTTCATTAAATTGTTTATATGTAAAGTAGGAAGGAAGGGGGGGGGGGTATAAATAATAATATATTCTTATCGGGAGAACAATTACTATTTGTAATTTATTCATTTTTTTTTTATTCTGATTAAAATCAGACTCGCTCCATAATCTGAGTGTAAAAAAAGATCTGATATAATCAAATTTTATTTTAGAAAATTTCGAGATTTAATGTGTAACTACCATAATTGAAATGTAAACATATTACATGCACAATAGGTTAATTTATAAGACATAATACTTAACGTGTTTGTTAAGCATTTAAACAATGATTAAGCAAAACATAAGGAATAACAAATATGATTTTAAACTTAATAACGCATGAATTTACAGATGCTTTTGTCAGATTCACTAGTTCACCATTCCATACATTGAAAACCAATTCAATACCCTTTTTTCCTCTTGATTTTGTTTTTGCGTTCTAAGATAAAGAAAAAAAAAATTCCTAATAACTCACTGATAAAAAAAAAAATTGTACGACATGAGTGGGTGTAAAGCGACCCCGGAAAGCGAACGCTGTACACGCTCTAGCGGACCCAGAGCTTACCCCGAGCGAACCTGGACAACACCCAAGGCGCAGCCAGGGCGGTCTAAAAATTTCTGAAAGCGAACCCGAGGCGTACCCCAAAAGAACAAGGGATCCGCTTTGGGTTCGCTCTGGTGTTAGGTTGTATCCTGTCGTTACTGTATATATTAGATTTTTTTACAATACGCAGGAAAACACCAAATTAATGTATATATTTACTTGAATATAGCAATCAAAATGTTTAGCATCATTATCACAGCCACAAATCCATACGCAGCCTTAAGACCATGTGCAAATTCGCGACGAATTTTCGAGGAGCATTGTTCTGTACTTCCACTGGAACAATCTTTTTTTAAATGTGAGCAATCAGGTTCTGTCACTATATAAATGAACAAAAGGTATCTGTATACATTCACGGAATACTCTTCACTTTTAGAACTGAACATTATGTGAAGTCTCTCTCTTTCTCTCTCTCTCTCTCTCCCTCTCTCTCTCTCTCGTAACTAGAACAAGTTTTTTTTAGAAAAATAATGATTAGGATAATTCGAATGCTATCTGTATAAAGAGAGCACTACTCTTACGGTTACCTCCGTCTAAGTTCAATTCTCCAAACAACATCCAGTATCCATTAAAAGTAATTTTCTTAATCATCTCGTAGGAAAGTTCTGATTTCCCAGAACATATAATTGCGTAATAGGAGACATTGTAGCACGTTATTATGACTGTCATGATGATCATGAATCCTATAGTATCTTGTACCTAAATGAAACAAGATAAAAAGGATTCGAGTTGTTAAAAAACAATCATTAAAATACAGTTTTATACAAAATATTTATATTATAAATTTAAGGTGCATTGACACAGCTTTGAAGTCAATATCTTCTGTACAATATCAGGACATATATATCTTAATAACATTTTACACAAAAATACATTAAAAATTTTATTTCATCTTAAATTTTAACTTTATGGAAACTTTCAATTTTTGGATTGGTATGATTGAAACGCCCTTGCACCCTCACAAATTTTACTTTTATTCTTTATACTTAAGAAAAGTTGCAATCGTGTTGTGAATTAATGAAAAATATAAAAACATTAATCTCCATAAGAATATATTGACATGCCGGAGAGCTACACATTGTAAAAATTGTATATCTATTGTGCACAAAAAGTTACGCTTAGTTATGGATTAATTCTTCCAAATTCTTACCTCAATCGCGTGAAAGATAGGTTGGGTTTTTTTTAAAGTCTTACTCCCCTATGAAGTACTCTCGTAGTTTACAACTGCATGTAGTGGCGTTATAGGGAACGTTTTGTTGTCGAAACAGTGAAAGAATATGTTAGGAACACACGTACGGCAAGTAAGATTTTGAAATGATAGTTTAAAAACATGGAGAAATAAATTGAAAAACAGCACACTTTTTTGTACGCAATAAATATACAGTTTTTACAATGTGTTGCACTGTAGCTTATTATTTATGTCAATATATATTTTTTGAAAGCTACAGATCTGCAGCTATATCCAGAGTAGAAATTTTAGAGAGCAAAACACCTCCTCAAGTACTGTCATTCCGCCCTAAGTGTTGTAATGTGTACAGATTTAAGCAAATTGATCACAAACGTGAAAAGTAAAAAGTTTTTATAAGCATGGCACGAGCTCTGTAATTGTTACTGCTCACTGCAAGGCTGACACTATACTGAGTGTATGTTTTGCTTTCGAACATTTCTTCTCTCAATTTTCTGGATTATAGTTTTAATATTATAAAACCAAAATTTAGGAAAGTGCAAAGATGTGTCAATCAAATCCGTCTAAAAAATCGAAGTTTTAATAACTTTTAGATGAAATAAGATTTTTGATATACTTTTTTTGAAATGCTATTGAAATATATAAGTCGTAATATTATACATAAAATATCAACTTTAAATTTGTATCCATGCACCTTTAATGAATAACATTATAACATCATCTTATATAATTATATACGAGTGTTCTCCGAAAATGCCGTTGACAACCGTTGTATGGTCTTCACCCAATATAATATACTAATGAAACTTTGTACGTAGATTTAACTAATACAAGCTACATGTATTTACTTTATTGACAAATATGGAGTTACTACACAAATATTGGAATGATACAATTTATTGTTTGGTGTTCAGTACCGAAAAGTTTTAATTATTGATTAATACTATATTATATTAAAATCCTCCGGAAATCTATTACTCCTTTTTTTTTAATGCAAATGAAAATCATTAATATTGTTATTTCAACAATGCATGTATTTTCTTAAATTTTGTCATAAATGTTTCGTAAATAAGGAAATTTATTTTATTTCTCTTTGAATAACAGAAACTAAAACAAAGACAGACCTAAGAATTAGGCCACTGTGCCGCCGTGCAATTCTGTTAGATTGTTTGTTTGACAAGTGTTTACCGTCCTTCTCGAGAAATTTTTACTAGGGATTGCAATTCTTAACCGGTTAATCGATTAATCGATCGGAACGATGTTAATCGATTAGAAAATCCGTAATCGGTTAGTCGGAAAAAATAAAAAAAATATATGAAAATTTGAACACATTTTCTTAAAATTAATTTTTTGAAAGAAAACCGCTGCTTAAAGTTCATTTAACGTTGTTACATATTATGTAATTAAATAATTTGGAGGTATTTACGGCTCTACTAATTGAGATAACGGGGTAATTGGTCAGTTTGTAATGTGTTAATTGCTGTTTTTAAAACATCATGTTGTTATCCCGACTGTCCTGTACCCGGTTTTTTAATGATATTAAAAACATCATCAGTTAGCACTTTTTATTAACTTGTCTATAGGTTGCCGTAATCTATAAGTACATGTAATGCTATATTAGGAAAAAAAACATTGTAAATAAGTTCAGACATAAGTAGTTATAACAATCCAGAATAAACTTCTTTATCATCTGCGTTGGAAAATTATCCGTGTTTGTTTTCTCAGGCAAGATTTATGGTTTTCTTTACTTTTTCTTGTATATTGAAATTAAAATAAACTATACTCTTATGCACATAAAATATCCCGATCAAGATAATTAACAGAATGTAACTTCTAACGTCTTTTTTAGCCTTCTTTTGTATGCGAAGAAATGTCAAAATGTACTTCTTGATACGACTGACCGGTTAATCGGTCTGAACGTCTTGCGGTTAACCGATTAGCAATTCTGTAATCGATTGCCTTCTCTAATTTTTACTCGTATGTAGAGGTCACCATTTGCCGGTAGAGAGTTTCAAAAGTTGGCCTATACTCGGTACTAAGGGCAGGAAGGAGGGGGATCTTTTTTGATCCAGCACCTACTGCGACACGGAACCTCGGTTTATACGGTCTCATCCGAATGACAAGTTTCCATGTCCCACGCAATTCTACTAGAGAAGACTGACGGAAAGCCCGTAAAATTATAAGATTTTTCAAATTATTATAACATGCGTGTGCATTGATTTTTAAAAATTTTATTCAATTATTGCTGTTTTTAAGGTCAAAACAATGATTTAGTCCTCTGAGGAGTAAATATTCACGGAGACCGAAGATGGCTAAATCATTGTATTGACCAAAAAAACAGCAATAATTGTTTCATTATATGAATCACGATAAAATGATACAGCTCATTATTTGTTTGCATTTAATTAAGTCCTAGCCAAATACAGGAGAGAAGCAGAATTAAAATGTAAATTAAACTTACCGGTTGTATCAACTTGAAATGTTTTTTTAAGCAATTTTAGTTGTCATGAAAAAATATAATGTCAGTCTTTTTTATAGATAGATTTTGAAAAAAGGACTAATATCAGAAAACTGAATGCCAAAAAGTAAAAATTGTTGGTAAAGTAATAGTGGTGGAGGTGGGGGCATATCCCCTCTTACCACCCTCACCCGAAAATATAAATTCGCTTTTCTTTTGTTCAATTGAAAAAAGTCATAGTCGTTTAATTACCTTACCAATTCAATTCAATTTGTAACAATTTGGAATTTCCCGATCTATTTATAGATCAATTTAGAG
>NW_026930488.1:0-40780 GCF_032062105.1 Saccostrea cuccullata | reverse complement strand
TTGATATTGTCAAAATTGTACATAATGCATGGTATCCAATTTACCCTTTTATTAAACAGTTTTTTTAGATATAATAAGAATTTAATTATAAAGTCTGCCGAGAACCTGTATCATACGTAATACTAAGTAACTCTCCACATGCCCCTGTGCTAAAATAGCGGCATTTATGATACAATAAATCCTAAAAAAACAAACGGGGTGGGACACTTTGAGAGGGGTGAGAGAGACCTTAGGGAGTTTTGGTATAAAATAACATTCCCAAAAGCTCAGAATCTTCTTGAAATATCGCCCCGAAATGATAGTGTTACACACAGACAGATTGTATAAATTTACAACCTTGAACTTTACCTTTGACCTCAAAATCAATAGGGGTCTTCCTTTGGCCACAGGGAGTTGTTATGTAAAATTTCATTGCAAAAGCTCAAAGGGTTCTCGAGATATCTCACAGAAATGAAAGTGTTATAACAGACAGAATTTGCAAATTTATGACCTTGACCTTTGACTTTTTGACCTCAAAATCAATAGGGTTTTTTGTTAGATCATAGGGAGTTGCTCTGCAAAATTTCATTGCAAAAGCTCAAAAGGTTCTCGAGATATCATGTGAAAATGAAAGCGTTACAGACAGACAGAAAGACGGACAGACCAACAGACCCAAATTAATATCCCCCAATTTTCAAGCGGGGGACAAAAATTATGAACATCATAGGTCAAGGTTATGAATGTTCATGAATTTTTATGAAGACTAAAATAATTGCCACAAATGATCACCAGAAAACACTCATTACACCCATAATACAACTTTTGCATGTAGATGCAATCGTTAAACAAGCCCCTGGCATAATTAATAATATGTTTTTGCTTTGATTTTGAAAGTATGGAATTAGACCTGAGTAGGAGAACATAAGAGGTTAATAACTATTTTTTATTCTATGTAATTGATAACTTAGATTCTTCAGGATAATAAAACTATTATGAACTGTTTAGAAGGGAGATTATAATTAAACTATGACTATAATTAAACAAATTACACTGCATCATCATTGACAGCATTTTTTTCTCAAATTGAATTATTAATGTTTCTTCATCATTTAAATTAACCAGCTATATTGATATTGTGCTTTATATAAGCAAATTTTTCACGACACAACTTTGTTCAACCGAATTTTCTCTATTTGTCAAACTTTAAATAAGTTTATGAAACACTTACAGTCTAGAAAAAAAATCATAATCTTTGTAAAAACGTATCATATACTAGTATTTCTAAACAACTAAAAATCTAAATCATTATATCTCTTGTTCGTACTGTACCGTACTATTCCTTGGTCGAAACGCTTTATATTTTGATGCAGTTAAAAGTCATACTTTTCTGTGCATCGTGTGTAATTGAAACAGCATGGTTGTGAAGTATCCATGACATGATGCACATTCGCATTTTATAGTCTATTCTCCTACACATCTTCATAGCTCAGAATACTCAGTTTGAGGGCGAGTAGTGCCAAGAGATATTTGTTGTCCTCCAACCGCCATACTTGTAATGAAAATATGAAACTGAGGTGCTACATCAACATGTTTAATTGATGCTGTAAAAAATTCCAATTCATTTAATGATAAAACTTATATTGATTTTAAAAATTTTAATTTCAGTAAAAAAATTATTTAGATAGCATTTGTTATTTTTTGTTAAACAAAAATTTTGGGATTCAAACTATTTTTTTCTTAATTAGCTCTGCATTACACTTTTTAAAAGGTGCAAACTTGAAACGTGCGAGACGCTGGAAATGTGAATCGGTAGAGTGGGAGGATTATTAACATAGCCATTCTTTGTCTAACATTTGAAGAAAATAACAGAATATGAAGAAGGAATATCCAGATGATCAATTTACTTCATAACTGCAGATACAAAAATGTAGGCAAACACTGAATCAGATATCTGTCTGTAGATGTTACTGTCTATTTGTAAAAGTTATGTCTTTTTTAAATGAAAATTTTACCAAACTTTGCTTAAGAGTGGGGATCCAACCAAAGTAGCATACAATAACTAAAGATTGAGGCTCAAAACATTCATAATCCTGTTGACCAATGCACAACATGGTGGGTAAGGGAAACAGGCTAAACTTCCGCTCGGAATGCCTTCATATATGGCAGTGCTTATGATGCAGAATTAAATGAAACAAATATGCAAAAACACAATTAAGTCTTAAGTTTTCAAATTCATGGGCATTTTCAGAAAATCCTTGTTCTTGTAGGGAAAAGAGAAGCAGTTTACAGAGGATGTTGATGAGTTTAGATCAGAAGATAAGAAACTCTGGCTGCAAAAAAAAATCCAGGCTCTTGAAGAAAAACAAAAGAAAGAAATGAAAATACAAATAATATTTGATCAAAGGATCCAAATGATGAAATTCTGTAAATTCCACAGGGAAAGCCAATAAGAATTTTTTAATTGACCACCTCTGCTCAAAATCCTTGAAAGCCCTTTTTAGCTGATGCCCTAATTGCTAAACACACTTTTCTGCCTGACTGGAATTAAAAATCATTCCATTTTAGACATAAAAACACACTTTGAAATATGCTGAGGAAGGAACCCGCTCTCCGCTTGACCAAGTAAGGTTAAGGATTCTGCAAAGAGTCACCTTTGAATTGATTTTTTTTCATAAATTTACCAGGAATGAACTAAATAATTCATTTATTATTGTTATCACTTATCAGAGTTGTTTACTTGAACAAAGAATTTGTTGCCATCATTGGAAAAAAATCCTGTGGAATCTTTGAAGATGTGTATTATAAAGACAACTTTACAGTTTTTCATTTTGCATGACTTCATGAATTTTCAAAAATAAACATGAATAATAAATAATATTGCATTTTTTGTTTACAAATAAACAAGAATATTCATGAATAGTTTATGAACATTCCTAAATAACTTTTACAAATTATTCATGAACAGTTCATGAAGATGCAAGGAACTTATAATAATATAATTCATGAACTTTTCTTAAAAGTTCCAGATAAATTCATGAATTTTTCTTAAAAGTTCAAGAATTATTCTTGATCAATTTGCAGGCAATTAAAAAATTCATGAACAACAAACTATTCTTGTATATTCTTGAACTTGTTTTTTCATGAATAAAATCCATGAAATCATGAGTTTCCAATTTTAACTTCATATCATCTTCATGAACAATTCATGAGCAGATTCAAGAATATAGTTCATGAAGTTTTCTTTTAAAAGATCAAGAATTATTCTTGATCATTTGGCAGGGGTATGCACTTGGTTAGTTTATCAGGGTTTTCCAACATTTGAAATTTTACTGTGTTGCAGAATTTACTTGAAGCACTAAAATTCCGTGCTATTATTGCGATCAAATTTGCAACTGAATCACTATTCATTATTATTATAAAAGAATACATGCGCACACTTTAAAAAAAATAAATCATTAATTTGTTACACAAATGGTATATTTGTTGTACATATTGAAAAAAGTTAAAACACCTGTTTTGAAAAGCAAAGGAAATTCTGGTCGATACAGTCGAACTACTTACCCTTTTTGAAAGTAAATTTGTTGTAAGTTTTTGCCTTTTTTTGATCGAATTACCAAATCGCAAAATAAATAGAAACTTCAGAACAGTATACCTTGTAATACACTTAAGAGTTCCTTGAAGTTAAAACAATTTGAGTTGCATCAAGCAAAAAGGGACCTTTGTGACATAAACGTAATTACGTCACAATAGCGCTTCAACGACGTGATGTCTTATCTGTGCGTTTGCCGATGAAAAAATCCTGCCGTCACGAGAAAAGGGCCCTTAAGGTCAAATTTTCATAAATTGACTTTTTGGTAGATTCTGATAGCCGGACTCTTTCTGAATGCAAATATACATAAATTATGAAAATATCTCATTTTTTTCAGTATTTTATAAGCATTTTAGTAAGAGCGCACCAAAACAACTCTGACGTTACTCACGGAAAAAGTAATGACGTCGCCTGCGTCTAATTCATTTTCCGAAAAAAAAAATTAAATTACGTCATTTAAGTAACCTCAAACATTTTGAGGATTATAAACTTGATTATTTTTTTTCCAAGCGATTAGTATGTAACTATTCCTAAAGGATTTCGTATGTTATTACTATTTTATTTCTATTTTAGAGCAGATCTAGTAACTTCGTAAAGGTGGATGTGGGACTAGACTCTATACAGAATCTAGGAACGGTTTAAAATGTATCCAAAAATAATACTTAATTAAACCCACACAAATTATTTTTTAATTTTAAGTAATGTAGCTCAATTTATAAAAAAAAAAAATAAATCACTTGTAACATTTAAACATTAAAAGAGAGAGAGAGAGATCAAAAGGAAACTGCGCGCAAAAACGGCAATCGTAACTACTCGGCCATTTCCGAAATAGTATTTCTCTTTCTCGGAAAATGGCGGAGTATTTACGAATGGCAAAAACAGGACTAGCCTGGTTCCCTGTCCCTGTTTTGCTCCGTATACTCCGCGTCATAGGCAAGGATGAGCCAGGGGACCAGGCTAAAACATGACATCCCCATTCGTACGGAAATGGCCGAGTAGTTACGATTGTGGACATCCCCTCCAAAAAGCACATCCATCCTGATATTTTTTTAAAGTATAATTTTCGGTGATGAGTCCGCATTCATTCACAAACACACACGCACGTAGCTTAATTCTCTTTAAATTTTACGATAGGATTAAAACAAAAACTGTGTTCTCTGTATCATCGAAAAAATAAAATGAGAAATAAATTCAGATATGTAAACTTGTTTTTAAAAACGCTTATTCCGTTTATAACTATATTCATGAATTAAAAGAAATATGTTCGCTACTTCCATGAAGCGGATTTTACTTTTTGAAAATTTTAAAATGTTTAAAGCACCAAATTTCCATTGTTTTTAAAATTCATTTTCCTCGCCTGTTTTAGTTATGAAGTAGAAACATAATAAAGAGGCAAATAGAAAATAATGTGAAAGTTTTTCCTATGAATGGTTTATATATAAATTAACTAAACCTAAAATTGAATCTTTCTTTTAACTTCTTACTTTTTCAAGTAAATCACATTATTATACCTCCAATTAGAATGAAAGAATCTGATTGGTTGATGAGGAAACAATAAAATTAGCTTATGACCCATTCTTGTGTCACATGACCATTTATGACTTGATTGTTGCAGGAGTATGAGGTATTGACCGGTCATTAATATTATTGACCGCAGAACCTGACCTGTGCATTAAAAAAAAATGGCGGAACATATTACCGCTTCGTTATTTCTTCACGTTTACCATGTTTACTTTACTGTTTTTAGATAAAGACTATAACTCATTAACTTTACGTTATTCGTTAGAAATAAGATATAGACTATAACATTGTGTACTACGTCATTTCCCATGTGTGATTTGTCGTCTGTTTACGAAAACGATGGCTGGTGAATCAAGATTTGCAACTTTGAGTAGTGAGGAACTACAAGCGATCCTAGAGAACCGCGATAGTTCTAACACAAAACAATGTATAGATTCAGCGAAACGAATTTTCATTACATACTGCACTGAAAAGGGACTGATAGTGGACAACGTACTGCAAAAAACAAAAGGTGAAATTGCTGAAATTCTGATCAACTTTTACGCTGAACTCAGAAGAAAAGATGGTGAATTGTATAGTAGATCTTCCATGATCAGCATCAGGTTTGGTTTGCAGAGATTTTTCCAAAAAATTAACTATGACATTATTAATGACCCAGATTTTCGTCTATCAAACGAAATGTTCAAGGCAGTTTTGACAAACATCAAACGAACTGGAAAGGGAACCACTCAGCACAAGGAAGTTATCAGCGATGCTGACATGGCAACATTGTATAGCAGCGGCGTCCTAACCGGAAAGAGTCCGCAGGGGTTGCAGTATAAAGTTTTTCTTGATGTGATGTTCTACACATGTAGAAGAGGAAGGGAAAATTTGAGAAGTATGAAGAAAACTGATTTTGTTTTGAGGACAGATGGCCAAGGAAGGAGATACTATCTAAATGTCGCTCAGTATGAAACCAAAAATCACAGAGGAAGTGATGTTAATGACTATGATGCATCTTCAGCAAGAATATATGAAATACCAGGTAATAATACTTCAATTACAATCATTTAAATTAAAATTCATGTAAACTTCAGTATTAACTAATTTTAGATCATAATCTTCCTGAATTCAACTGCTTTACAATTTTTTCATGTTAATATGTTCATGTAGGTGATGAGAAGTGCCCTGTGTCTAGCCTGGAGAAATACCTTGCAAAGCTGAATCCAAATTGTGAAAGTTTTTGGCAGAGACCGAAGCGCCATATCAAAGATTCGGATGCTGTTTGGTATGATAATTCTCCAGTAGGTCATAACACTTTGGGAAATTTTATGAAAACAATTTCTATGAAAGCTGAACTCTCAACTCTGTATACAAACCACTGCATACGTGCCACGTGTATTACTAGTTTGGATCAGCGTGGGATAGAAGCTAGACATATCATGTCTGTAAGTGGACATAAGTCGGAAACCTCGATAAAAAGCTATTCAAGATGTGTAAGTGAATCCAAAAAGCAAGAAATGTTTGATGTTTTATCATCTGTGGTTTATCCATCACCAAAGCTAGGGCTAGAAAACCCAGTAGTTCCAACACATTCTAGTACCGATACTTCAGAAACTCAGCTCTTGGATTTAAATAACTGTGAACTTGAGACTGTCAGTACCGAAAAATTGCTTTCTGAAGTCCTGGTTGATGAAAATAGTTCAGATTTGTTTGTTCCAGAAGAAAAAGAGAATGTTAAAGTTGACAAAATGCCTCAAAACTCTTGTGGTCCAGTATTTAGAAATGTCGGACAAGTGCATATTCACTATTATGTAGGAAAGGAACAACAAAAGTAAAGATAATGTAAAGTTCTTTATTGGACTTTTGTAATCGTTAACGGTTGTTAAGATGTGTTTTTCGCATTTCAATTGAACAATCAAATTTGAAGTTATTGTTGCTAAAATTGATATTTCAGAATATGCATTATTCTGTTGAAACTGTTGAAATAAAATGTTTCATGTGTTCAAATTTTTCATTATCATTATTGTCGGTATAATAAAACAATTGATCACCCTTTATGAGGTCAGCATGGTGAAATGATGCCCCTTGACCTGACCCACTCGATGACCTGACCTGACCTCGGCCGTTGGCCTCGGTCAGGTCAGGTCACCTCGTGGGTCAGGTCTCAGGTCATCATTTCACCATGTTGACCTCATAAAGAGTGATTAATTGTATAATAAAAATCGGTTAGAAATATTTCTTCACATTTCACTTTCTTTTTTTTATTTTGATTTTCTGTGCCATGTTTCACTTGAACATAACACTTCTATATTTCTTACAAGAACCGCTACTTGGATAAATAAAAAATATGTATTTTGTATAATGTCACCAAAGAGATGGTTATCTGCACTGTTCGTGTCTATTTTCTATATAATGCACACTAAACGATGCTTAACTTTTTTGTGCAAAATTATAGTCCCATTACAAGTTTGACGAAATCGATTCAAAACTGAAACCGAATGAATATATTTTTACATTTTTTTTTGGGGGGGGGGGGGGTCACGGCCATGAAGGGTCATCTATTCATCTTCCTCCGTGACATCGGCTAACCTGCCACCTTGGGTTTTCACATTTCGATGCGATTGTATTAACCAATAATGAAATATTACGTCCAACACACGTTTCTAGTTTTTGTATGAGGCGATGCCGCATGCGGTTAAGTATTAATCTACCGCTCTCATTTTACATCTTTCTCCTTTATTTTTAGGCAAATTATTTTTTCTTACTTATTATTTCAAAACGTACTACTTTCTCGATATTTTGAAATTGAATAAAAAAAAACACTTGTTTTTTGTTGTTTTTTTTTGCCTAGCTTTCCCCACACAGCAAGGGGGAGGGATCAGTCAGAAAAAAATATTTCCCTGAAAAATTGTCACTTAAAAATGGGGGGTGGGGGCTGTCTAAACTCGGAAATTCAAGGGGGGGGGGTAGATTCAGACTCTTCACATCAAATTTTCCTAATCAAACGTTTTACAATGCCTTATTGTCTTGTCCCGTAGTGCGTGAATTTGAATATGCTGCAACAAAAAGTGGGGGGGGGGGGGGGGCAACTGGACTTTCGATGTACCCCCTTCCCCAGTTACTTGCGTGCGACGATACTGTATAATAGGCAATATTTTTCTTTAAAAGCAAGAATATTTGTGTTTGCTTATTAATTCTTTTCCTTAAAGCCATGTTAAGATTATGAAATAGACTTCAGAATTTGATTACAACGGAAGAAATTAATCTCGAGATATGCGGGGTATTTAGATACATGTATCAGAGTTGAGACTCAGCGTTCAAGTTTTTATTGAAAACTGAAAAGTGTGCCTAAATTTCATATCATAAATACAAAAGTCAGCATAATATATTTTACATTCATGAATGTTTTACACTTTTTTTCCGCATCTAACATCACCAGTGCTTACATTTTTTTTTTTATCTTTCTATAATTTAGAATTCTTTAATTTGTTGTCTAAGGTTTGATGTTAATGTGGTTCATGATTTAAACGTTTTCATAACTTTTGGAATTACATTCAGAATCTCTTGTTTTTCGCTTAATCTATATTGTTTTTATTTTTCTTCTGGTTTCTAAATATCCTCTTTCATAATATTACTGTCGATGTAAAATTGTTAATTTCTTCAACATTTGGTATAATGCTTTTGGGAAAAGTCTACGATACCTGTATTTAATTCCGAAATATATTGCAGTTCAGTTTCGAGTGGGATTCCATTTATCAGAACAATGTAAGAAACAATAGTAACTATACCACACACTTCTTCTTCATGTATTTACATGTATTTGATCATTTCAAATTAGATTTTGAAACAAAATTTATTTTTAGCAAAGTTTTTATGGCATCCCCATCCTCCGTATTTTATCCGCATTTATCCTTAGCATATTCTCCCACTTTTAATTCAATATAGAATTATTTATTGTTGTTGTAGAAGGTTTTAATCTCTCATGTTACAAGTACCTATATCCAATCAAAGAGGAGTTATTTATTTTAGCTTGAAATTTAACCGGTTGTCTTTTTACCGGTATTCCCAGATTTTTTTTTTGGCCTGGCTACATATCCCCCCCCCCCCGTTTTTTATCCACACATTTGAAAATCGACAGTTCATGTGGTCTTACAATCGGAGTACATCAATATGATAAACTATGGATTAAATTTAAAGAGCTTAACATTTTTGAATTATGGTATAAATTTTACAGCAAAAAGTAGCGTTTATAAAGAAGGGTAATATTATGTGTGGCTTGATCTCTCGCTAGCTCTCTCTGAAAAAAAATATACATGTGCCTGGAATATACCTTTTTATATTAAGACTTCTGAACATAAATCCAATTGAAGTATGTGTATGTAAATTCCTCAGAAAACAAATATGCAGCATCTTTAATTTAGTCAGGCATAGATTTTGTTTTATCGCTGTTACCAACAATGTGTATGTCCAATATCGCTTATATCAACATCAAGTTACATACTTAATTAAATAGAATTACGAATAAGTGAATTCACGTACTAAATAGTAATAATTTTATAATATTATATATTTAAAAAATGTCCGTATCAAATACACATAGAACTTTTATAACACTTTGAAATCCAGTTTTATTTCTTGTGTACGAAACGTGATAGTCGACAACATTTACTTCCGTGTTTACAATACCGCGACTTTGACGTCGTTTTCTGAGCATTGTGACGTCAAAAGATAAGGGCCCTTTTCTCATGACGGCAGGAATTCATATTAGGAAAAAAATATGAATGCAGCAGCTAAGAAACTGTCTGTAGCCATGTCATAAAAGATGAAGCGGCGAAACCCATACGGACTTCCGTATTTACTCATTATATGTAACATGTTGGCGCATCACTCGGAGGTTTGAAAACTGCATGACGCAATAAAATGTGAAGATAATAAACAGTGGTCATTTTCAAAACTAATTTTTTGTGATCTTGTATTCATTGCCTAAATTAATTGAGATAAATTAAAACTAAACACGATAGCTTTAGGTAAAGCTGAAGTTTAGAATTAAAGAGCGAAATAACTGTGTAGGTCATGTAAAATCAGATGCATGAAGGCCATTAGTTTGACTTTCTGATTACTTCAGGCAAAAACAGTAGTTCCAGACTATAAATATGAGCACATCTTGAGTTTATAATCTTACATAATATGTAATGAAATGGTTTGATTAACCCCTCCCCCTTTTTTTAGAGATGTGCTAATGTTTGTTTTTATTACTACGGAAACAGGAAAGGGAAGCCTTTCAAGGATTAATTCCGATTTTTTCCTTTTATTCTCTCTTAATTTTTTTTTTAGTTAATTTATTATCGTTTTGATTTTGCTCGTATTTTTTTTATTCAACCACAACCACTTTGAAAACACGGGTACATACACCATATCCCCCATCCGTCTAAATAAAATATCGCTCATATGTTAAATCAATGAATTAAGTAGCGGATCATTGTCTTGAAATTCACATCATGAATAAAGTTTTGTAGATACTACTCTGTATTCTTTCTCAATTGTAGACGATATTTGCAGAGGCTCATGATCATTTGATATTTAGGAAGCTGTGCACTCCCTTTGTTAGTGCTGCCGAAGAACTATCTCAATTTACACATACTGCAATTGCATTATCAATGCTTATATTTACGAACCCTTTTTTCATGAACGAATAATTTTGCCCCATGACTCCCTTTTTATCTCTGTAAAATAACCTTTTCCACAAATGAAGTTAATTCTTTCTATATGGTTATTATGCATATGATTGAAATTTTTTTTTCCAATCAGGAATGAAAGAAATCTTGACATTTCTTATTTTAAGAATCACCCACCTTATCATAACCTGACCATAAGAAAGAAAAGTTAGGACTTTTAAAAATTAAAATATGTTTTTTAAATAATATCTTACAATCATAATTAATTTGTAACTTTTTTTTGGGGAGGGGGGAATGTAATTGCGTACACATATCACTCGGAGCTCCTCGAATGGCTCGTGTACGAAGTGTAGCAGAGTAAGCCAAAGATTACCGACTGTGCACATTATGCATAATGAGATCTATCAAAAAATACAAAATGCAAATAATTGAAACTTTTGCTTACAATCACATGCTGAGAATAAATTTAAGGAAATTTCTAGCGATGACAGCGTGTATGCAAATATTGTATACGTACTGTTTTGATTTTCAGAGGAGAGACCCATTTCACACCATTTTAACATATATTAGCTGCAACCATAACGCTAAAGATCAGCAGCTAAACATATATTGTTTTGTTCTCATTAACACTGAATATGAATTTAACTGATTATTTAATTTACATGTATGTAAATGTGTATGTACTTCTATATTCAAGTAATATTTAGATTGTACATCTGTAAGCTAGAATGTCATCTGGACCCTGACTTGGTCAATAAAATATTGCAGGAAGCAACATACCAACTCGTGAATAGGTGGCACATAAGAAAAACTTAAAACAGGTCAATTATACATTAACCATTTTAGAATACTCTGAAAGTCAAATTTAACGTCTGACTTTGAATTGTGATGCATCAAGCCTAGATATACGAGGGTTGTCCCGTAAAATCGTGGACAAGTTGTCTAGTATAAAAAATAAACATCACTGCGTTCTGAAATTTTCGCTATTATTTAGTACATATTTTAGTAATATACACAGCAAATTTCAGATAAATATATGCATAAAGAAACAAATTATGAGATTTTATGCCATGAATTGTATCACCTTACGGCGCATGGATTATAACGTCAAAGTGTCTAAAACAGCGTCACATTTTATCTTTGCTGAAAATGAAGTTGGATGAGTCCCACTTAAATTTAGGAATTTCATTGATACACATTCTTTAGTCTCCATAAACAGTCGAAGAACCAATTGGCACCCTCATGTGATCTTCTGAAGATTTTTTAGTAAGTTACGGACAATATTCTCACCATCATTCAACTAATAGAAAATCTCATATCAGCGGTCTACTGTGACAGCGTCTTTTGCTATTACATTAGGAGTTTGTCTGTATGTTTTGTACTCCCCAGGGACTCGATCAAAAAAGACTTCACTAAGAAAACTCCTATTTCATTTGTATGCTTAAGATATGGTGATATTTTTATAATCTTTTTTCTTCTATGGTCATTTTAAGTCTCTAAAGGTGTCATTACAACATCGAATTAAAACGGAACTGCTCTCCATTGCGCCGTAACGGCATAAAACGACGCTATTTTTCGTATGTTGTGTTTACCACTTTCCCATTTCGAATGCTCGAGAAACTGCCAAAAATTAACCAAATGCCTTAAAAGTTTTACAAAGACTACAAAATTGATTGCGGAATTGAATTGAATTTTAATCCAAATCTTATGTATTTAAAACTTTTATTTTGAATTCAAACTTGTGTATTCTTTAATAAAACCTTGGTTTTAGCTCACCTGAGCCGAAGGTTCAAGTGAGCTTTTCTGATCACATTTTGTCCGGCGTCAGTCTGTCTGTCTGTCTAGCTGTCTGTCTGTATGTAAACTTTTCACATTTTCGACTTCTTGTCAAGAACCGCTGGGCCAATTTCAACCAAACTTGCCAAAAAGCATCCTTGGGTAAAGGGGAATCAAGTTTGCTCAAATGAAGGGCCACGCCCTCATTCAAGGGGAGATAATTGGGAATTAATGAAAATTTGGTGGCATGTTTTAACAAGGCCCAAGGGCCTTGAATCGCTCTTCTGATAAATTGTACAATCTATCACTTCTATTCGAAGCCTCCAACTCTATTAGAATCATAAGACCCAAAACGCATCAACTTACAAAGTTTGATAATATTTAGCCAGTTAAGACTGAAGATATTATAATATAATTATAAAATACCATAAGTAGGTCACAGTGACCTACCTTTTGCACTGATTGAAATTTTCTCTGAGGACTCAAGATATATTAATTGACACAGACTGATGATTCTAATTAAATAAGTACCTGAGATATTCAAAAGTAGGTCACCATGACCTACTTTTTGGTCAACATTCTCTGAAATTCCAAGATGCATCATCTGACAAAGTTTGACGATTCTAAGCCAATTAGTACCAGAGATAATTAAATATAGTCATCAAATGTCAAAAGTAGGTCATGGTGACCTACTTTTTGGGCGACGTTAATGCCTATATTGACAAAATTTGATGATTCTAAGCCAATAAGTACCTGAGATATTAAAAATTAGGTCACCCGTGACCTACTTCTTGTTAGACATTCAATGAAACCCTAAGATGCCTCAACTGACAAAGTTTGATAATTCCGAGCCAATAAGTACCAGATATAATTAAATATAGCCATAAAATGTCAAAAGTAGGTCACAGTGACCTATTTTTTGGTCGACGTTCTTCGGAGAATGTCAACCAAAAAATAGGTCACAGTGACCTACTTTTTGAATATCTCAGGTACATATAAGCTTAGTCATCATCAAACTTTTCAGTTTTAGGCACCTTGGGTTTTTGAAAACCCAAGATGCCCCTAGACTGACAAAGTTGGATGATCTTAGCCAATAAGTGCCTGAGATACTTAAATATCGCCATCAAATGTCAAAAGTAGGACATTGTGACCTACTTTTTGGTCGACGTTCTCCGAAAACCCAGGTAGCATCAACTGACAAAGTTTGATGATTTTAGGTCAATAATTAGAGATACTTAATTATAGTCATAAAATGTCAAAAGTAGGTCACCATGACCTACTTTTTGGTCGTCACTCTCCCAAAACCCAAGATGCATCAACTCACAAAGTTTGATGATTCTAAGCCAATAAGTACCAGAGATACTTAAATAAAGCCATAATGTCAAAAGTAGGTCACTGTGACCTACTTTTAGGTCGTCACTCCCCGAAAACCAAACATACATGGACTCACAAAGTTTAATGATTCTAAGCCAATAAATACCTAAGATACTTAAATATAGCCATAAAATGTCGAAAGTGGGTCATTGTGACCTACATTTTGGTCGACATTTTGAAAGACCCAGATGCATCTACTGACCAAGTTTGATGATCGTAGGTCTGAAGGTAATAAAAATATGCGTTTTAAACAATTTGAAAACAAATGTCTGCAAAATTCAAAAAGTAGGTCACAGTGACCTACTTTTTTTCCATAAATATGTTTTAAAGTCCCAAGATGTATCAAAGTACAAGACTTGATGATTCAGTGTCTGAAATAATGGGATTTAATGTTTTTAAAAGGTTAAGTCATAAAGTTAAAAAGTAGGTCATGGTGACCTACTTCACTGACATTGTTTGAGGACCCAAGATGCATCAACAAAAGTTTGATGATCATAGGCCTTAAAGTGTCCAAAATATGCCTTCAAATCAATTTGAAAACAAATGACCACAAAATTTAAAAAGTAGGTCACTGTGACCTACTTTTGAGTTAACATGATGTGAAGTCGTAAGATGCATAACTTACAAGAATTGATGATCCTAGTCCTTATAGTAAGCAAAAGATCAACAATTTTATAAACTGTAAATTTTGGTCAACTTTGAAGTGACCTTGAGACCACGCCCTTTGCCCCAGGGTAATTCCTCGTGCAAATTTTAATCTTCGACATATCCTGATCCTTGTATGTAAGATTAGTGAAAATCTGCCCCGTGGTTATGGAGAAGAAGATTTTTTTAGCAACCAGTACTTTTGGTTTTGTTTTCCTGATTATCTCCCCTTGTTTAAGGGTCCCAACCCTTATTTGAGTATAAATGTTAGCCCTTGGGCCAAGGATACTCTGTGACAAATTTGGTACTGATTGGCCAAGGGGTTCTTGGGTTATGGCCCATATTCTAAAAAATTTACGCACACCGCACAAATGGCCATAGCATTAGCTCTTTGAGCCTTTGGCTCAGTAGAGCTAAAAATCTTCTTCTCAAGAACCACTGGGCCAGGAAAGATGAAACTAATGGAAAACATCCTCAGGTAGTGTAGATTCAAATTTGTTCAAATCATGACCCCGGGGGTACGGCGGGGCCAAAATGGCCGAACAAAGTTTTACATAGAAATATATAGGAACATTCTTTAAAAATCTTCTTCTCAAGAATGACAAAGCCATAATTCATCGTATTTATATGGAAGCATCCTCAGATAGTGTAGATTCAAGTTTGTTCAAATCATGACCCCCGGGGGTAGGGCGGGGCCAAAATGGCCGACCAAAGTTTTACATAGAAATATATAGGAAAATTCTTCAAAAATCTTCTTCCTAAGAATATCAAAGCCATTATTGATCATATTTGTATGGAAGCATCCTCAGGTAGTGTAGATTCAATTTTGTTCAAATCATGACCCCTGGGGGTAGGGCGGGGCCAAAATGGCCGACCAAAGTTTTACATAGAAATATATAGGAAAATTCTTTAAAAATCTTCTTCTCAAGAATGACAAAGCCATAATTCATCATATTTATATGGAAGCATCCTCAGGTAGTATAGATTCAAGTTTGTTCAAATCATGACCCCGGGGGTAGGGCGGGGCCAAAATGGCCAGCCAATTTTTCCATAGAAATTTATAGGAAAAACTTTTTAAAAATCTTCTTCTCAAGAATGGCAAAGCCATAATGGATCATATTAAATGGAAGCATCAGCAGGTAGTGTAGATTCAAGTTTGTTCAAATCATGACCCCGGGGGTAGGGCGGGGCCACAATGGCCAACCAATTTTTTCATAGAAATTTATAGGAAAATTTTTAAAAATCTTCTTCTCAAGAATGGCAAAGCCATAATGGATCATATTTATATGGAAGCATCAGCAGGTAGTGTAGACTCAAGTTTGTTCAAATCATGACCCCGGGGGTAGGATGGGGCCACAATGGCTGACCAAAGTTTAACATAGAAATATATAGAAAAATCATCTTCTCAAGAATAGCAAATACATGATTGATCATGGGACTACTTTTGGATTTAAACTTTTCACAATAAACCAATAGCTTCTTTTTTTCTAGTCACAGTGCTCAGGTGAGCGTTGTGGCCCATGGGCCTCTTGTTTGTCCGTGTGCCGTAAGACAATACCCCGTGCACATTCAAGCATAATAAAATCTTTATTCTTGCCTATATTTTATCAAAAAAATTATCATGCACTTAAATATGATAAATAAACATTCAATGAAATTTTCAGCTTAGTGTGCCCATTACTTTTTGAGAAAACTCTTGTCCACGTATTTACGGGACAACCCTTGTATATACGTAACCTATAGTTTTTTTCATCAGTATTTTTCAGTACAGAGCAAATTAAATTCCTTGATATTTTTAGTGAGAATAAAAAGCAAGTTTTTTCACATTGTACAACACACAATATCTATCAAATTGATTGAAAGAATGAATCCACCGAAGTAACGTACCTTTGTTCCAAGCACAATGTGCCAGGCTCATTTTCGAAGACCTCCCCATCACCTCTTTACCCAATGTAAAACAAGAGGCCCAAGGGCCTTGAATCGCTCTTCTGATAAATTATACAATCTATCCTAAGACCCAAGATAGATACGACCTGCAAATTTTGATGATCTTAGCCAGTTATGGCTGAAGATATTTAAATGTAACTATAAAATACCACATTAAGATGCATTAATTGACAAAGATTGATGATTCTAGGCCAGTAAGTACTTGAGATATTCAAAAGTGGGTCACAGTGACCTACTTATTGGTCAACATTCTCCAAAAACCCTAGGTGCATCAACTGACAAAGTCTGACAATTCACTTTTCGCTTGACGCAACTCATTTATCAATTAAATGATTTCGGTATGATGTTATGTTTGACTTACAGTGCCAATATAATTCTAGAGTTGTGGCTCTATAGAAAAGACATAATTAATTTAAAAAAAATAGTACAATGTATTTTTAATTCAACTACCAATTAACTGTGACATGGAAGTGTGAAACAAATTATTTGTCTTTGTTCCTTCATGCGTAAACTCCAGCGAGGGTCTAGGAGATAACCTATTATGCAAGAAAAAGCCCTAATTAAGTGCTCTACCTGTTAGAATTGAAAGACAGTATAATTGTTTGATTAAAATTTCAGTTAGAGAGATTATCCCAGATCTTACCGTGTCGGCAAACTTTTAAAGCTATGTATGCCGTAATAAACAGTATTTTTGCACAGCTGAAACTGAACAAAAATTTCTGAAGTATGATAAGCTATCAAAAATGAAGCATTCTTGCAAATTCGACGAAATTTTATTCGGTATTAACAAAGTACTGGTTGGGAAAAGAACACGATATTCTCATGCATATTTATAAAGGACTGACATTTATCCTGGATCTGCGCATGTGCGCGGGAAAAGCATTGCGAGAATCATCAGGTCGAGGACAATAATTTTTTGTGACGTCTGTTCAACACAAATAGACCAATCAGCTGAATGAGTTGTATTTATTAATGCATTTATGGTTTCTACATAAAATACTACATGTGTTTTTCGAAAAGGCTAGTTTTTTAAATCGCTCTCGGAAACACTTGATGCATTATGTTCATTATTATCTACTAATCCCATGCTCATATTTGCATACAAATGATTAACAATGATGAAAATTAAAGTTTTCCCCACTCCATTGTACAGGTCCATTTGTTTAGAGTTTCCCCGTGGTGTACTGCTAGTGGACATTTTCGGTTGGGTGAATATTTACAAAATAGCGACTACGGATCTTCAGTATGGAGCGCATTATGCACAAAAAATATTTTGTCAAGTACAATGTATATAAAGTAATTTAAACTGCTATTTTTACACCCTGAATGGGATATCGTCAATTATCCCTTAGGGTTTTTTTAATATGAACTACATAACATATGTAGATGAAACTTACATACCATACATCTTGCCTTCTTAGAAATATAATTGGGCTAATAAAATAAAATTGGTCTAGGAATTCCAGGCCCCTAAAACTATTCCAGTTTGAGGGCACAACCAAGCATTTCGATGAACACCATTAAGAAAAATTAATTCAGGTAGGTAGCATCGTTTTTTTAAAGTGGGTGGGGAGTGGAACAGTTAGAATAAAAATCGTCTAGCTCGAAGAAACCTGACAAGTAAAATAGGTTCCAATATCTTTCACTACTAAATTTTATTTATTCCTACAACATTACCCTATTTAACTTTACTGCCAAAGTCCAAATTTCACTTTCGAATTAGCCCGAGCCAATGCTGATAACCTACTTGCAAGATTTTTTTTATTATTTTCAAGGGGTCAGAAATACTGTGGTTCATATGTAAAGAATATATTTATATTATTTAGTAGTATTCTGGTTTTGGCATTCGGTATTTTGTGCAGATTTATACATGATAATCTGTGGAATACTTTTTTTTTTTTGTTTTGAACCATTAAGAAAGGCAGAATCGAATGTATCTAATAACCATTTTCATTGATCAAATTATATCATTTGTTTGTATTAGTTATTTCATTTTGGCACAACAAGGTTTCCAGACTTTTTTTATCCATAATCGCTGACAGCTGTAGAAGTTCACCCAACCGAAAATGTCCATTGAAAAGACAATTGCACCTGATTATTCCTCGGTACAAAAAGCAACCAACTCTGAGGTGCGCTCACGTATTGACAATCCTAAACTCACTTGTTTGTAGTAAAAACGTAGTAGACCATCATGCTTTTCGGTTCATTCACGAAATTGGACCATTGTTTGCTGTGAACATGCGAGACCTCGTGATCATGAATATTTCAATAAGAGGCGGTTTTTTATCTGACACTGAGAGAAAATAATTTTTACCAAATAATATTTCATAACTTTTAAAAGTAATGGAGTGGAATTGTCTTATTTGCAGAAAATATGTAACTTATATAACTTGATGAGACACCACATATATTTATTTCTTTTAAAATAAAACACTAATACGGCACATATATCTTTAACTGTGGCGCATGCATAAAATTTGAATCATTATTGTGTCTGAGAAAATTTTACTGTGTAAAATGGGAGTAACTCAGTAAAACAGATCATGGAGAACCCTGGTTTATTTAATGCCCAGGAGCAGAGAAGATTTTTATACATTCTCACTATATAAATCTATATAGCCCTGCCCTAGCACTAGAACCCCTGACCCTGTGGCCAAAAAATTCACAATTTTGGAAAAGGCAGCCTTTTTCAAGTTAACTATGCACTTGGTTAGTTTATTTAATGCCCACGAGCAGAGAAGACGCATATCAAAGAAATAATGCATTTTCACTATATATTCTATTTAGCCCAACCTTAGCACTAGAACCCCTCACCTTGGCTATGAATTTCACAATTTTGGTAGATGACTCAATGCTGAATACAGTCATGCCAACAGTTTGAACTGCTTGATGTCCAGGAGTAAAGAAGAAGATTTTTAATATTGCACCAAATTCAGCGGTTTTGGCCCCACCCTCAGGCCCCAGGGAGGCAGAGACCATGAACTTCCACAATTTTTGTATCCCTTCACCCATAGATGCTTTATGCCAAAATCAGCTGAAATTGGTTCCAGCGGTTTCAATGCACGACGAACGACGACGGACCAAATAGATAGTAATTGGTCATCTGAATTATCTCTCGGTGACTTCAAAATTAGGTCAATAATGAAGGTGAAAGGGTCAGAAGTCATAGCATGCTCAGAAATATGTTAATTGCCTCAGGAAATGCACAAGTCATGTCCAATGTAAAAGCTGTATGTCTTCTCAATTAAAAGTTATGAGGAAAAATTAACATTTTTGAAAAGTAAATTCAAGGTCAAAGTCACAAGATCAAAAATCAGTGTATGTATATAGACAGGTCTTAACTGTCACAGGCAATAAGCAGATTTAATATGAATATCCTATCTCTCTGATTTAAAAAGTCATGAAAGTTCAAGTTTTTGAAAAGTAAGTAAAACTTGAAGGTCAACAAGGTCAAAATTAGAGTGTATTTATATCGGTCTTGTCACAGGTAATATACATTTGTAATATACTAAGCCCCATCTCTTCTCATTCAAGTCATGAACAAAGTTCACGTTTTTGAAAAAGAACATTAAACTTAAAGGCCAAGAACTTGACATCAAAAGTCATAGGTATTTAGAAAGGTCTTGCTACGGGTAATACACATGTTGTATATGAAAGCCCTATGTCTTCTCATTCAGAAGTTATGGCCAATTCAAAGTAATGTTTAAATTTTTTAAAAGCAGGTCAAACTTCAAGGTCAAGGTCACTGGGTCAAAAATAAAAGTGTATTTAGAAAGGTTTTGTCACAGGTAATATACAAGGGTTGTTCCAGAAAAATGCAAACTTTTTGAATATTCCAAATACTATTCAACCAAAACTAATAATGTTTTGCATGTTGTTGGAAAATCATCTTTTGGATATTTGACAAAATTTATGCATATAAAAACAGCATTTAAAGGATGTTAAATATTGGTTGTACATGCACAATTTTTTTTACTTTTACAAATAGCATTGTCAATGAAGTTTTCTTCGTTATCAGGCTATATGCCAAGATAATGTCAAAATTTATACTATTAGTAAATTCTTTGTAATTTGGTGAACTCTTGTTTAAAATTTCATTTTAATTGACATCATTATTGACGATAATATGACGATATGTTCTAAAGCGCTTTGAATTAGACATTTCAAAAAATGGTGATGTTAAGCGGTAATGTGGAGCACCAAACTATCAAGCAACACAATGTTGAGCAGGATAGGGCTCCTGTACATAGAGAAAAGAGATGTTAACAATGAAAAAACACAAACAGAACTATGGAAAACAGGTTTATCTCTAGTACAAGGGGCTTGAATTGATTTGTCTGGTTATCGGATAAAGGCTTCTCCTTAATAGAATTAAGAGAGGCCCAAGGGCCTTAAATCGTTCTTCTTCCATAAATTGTACAGTCTATCACTTCTATTTGAATCCTCTAACTCTAAGTATCCTAAGATGCATGAACTGACAAAGTTTGATGATTCTTAGCCAGTTAAGACTGAAGATATTTCTGAAATCAGTATAGCTATAAAATACCATAAGTAGGTCATGGTGACCTCCTTTTTGATTTGAAACTTTCTGAGGACTCAAGATGCATTAATTGACTGATGGTTCTAAGTCAGTAAGTACAACATATATGCAAAAGTAAGACACTGTGACCTTCTTATGGTTGATATTCTCTGAAAACCCAAGTCTGCATCAACTATCAGAGTTTGATGATTTTAAGCCAGTAAGTACTTAAGATACTTAAATATAGCCATAAAATGTCAAAACTAGGTCACAATGACCTACTATTTGGTCGCATGTTCCAAAAACCCAAGTTGCATCAACTGACAAAGTTTGATGATTCTAAGCCAATAAGCACCTGAGATAATCCATTTCGAACCTACTTTTTGGTCGACATATTCCAAAAACCCAAGATGCATCAACTGACAATGTTTGATATTTCTAAGCCAAAAAGTACCTAAGATACTTAAATATAGCCATAAATGTCAAAACTAGGTCACAGTGACCTACTTTTTGATTGACATTCTCCAAAAACCAAGTTGTATCAATTGACAAAGTTTGATGATTCTAAGCCAAAAAGTACCTAAGATACTTAAAAATAGCCATAAAATGTCAAAAGTATGTCACCGTGACCTACTTTTTGGCTGACATTTTCAGAAGACCCAAGATGCATCAATGCACAAAGTTTGATGATCATAGGTATGAAAGTATTCAAAATATGCCTTTTAAACAATTTGAAAACAAATGCCTGCAAAGGCCTTAAAGTGTCCAAAATATGCCTCCAAATCAATTTGAAAACAAAAGCCTGTAAAATTGACAAGAAGATTTTTCCTATATATTCCTAAGTAAAACTTTGATCGGCCATTTGGCCCCACCCTACCCCCGGGGGTCATGATTTGAATAAACTTAAATCTACACTACCTGAGGATGATTCCACATGAGTTTCATCTTTCCTGGCCAAGTGGTTCTTGAAGAGAAGATTTTTAAAGATTTTTCCTATATATTCCTATGTAAAACTTTGATCAGCCATTTTGGCCCCACCCAACCCCGGGGGTCATGATTTGAACAAACTTGAATCTACACTACCTGATGGTGATTCCACTTGAGTTTCATCTTTCTTGGCCCAGTGGTTCTTGAGAAGAAGA
This sequence comes from Saccostrea cuccullata, assembly GCF_032062105.1. Lineage (NCBI taxonomy): Eukaryota > Metazoa > Mollusca > Bivalvia > Ostreida > Ostreidae > Saccostrea > Saccostrea cuccullata. The sequence continues at coordinate 18,631 of NW_026930488.1, read as the reverse complement.
TTTTTAAAAATGCCATTATTTTTTCTCTAATTCATAGTTATCTCCCCTTGGAAAGGGCATGGCCCTTCATTTTGAAACAAGTCTTGAATCCCCTTTACCCAAGGATACTTTGTAGCAAGTTTGGTTGAAATTGGCCCAGTGGTTCTTGAGAAGAAGATGAAAATGTGAAAAGTTTACAACGACAACGGCAACGACTACAACGACAGACAACGGACAAATTTTGATCAGAAGTAGGTCACCATGACCTACTTTTGTGTTAACATGATGTGAAGTCCTAAGATGCATCAACTTACAAGATTTGATGATCCTAGTCTTTATAGTAAGCAAAATATCAACATTTTTATTAAGTGTAAATTTTGGTTAACTTTGAAGTGACCTTGAGACCACGCCCTTTGCCCCAGGGTCAAGCCTTGAACAATTTTTAATCTTCAACATATCCTGACCCTAGATAGAACGTTCTATCGTTAAAATGATACGGACCCGGTTTAACGAATAGAATTTGTTCCATGTATTCGTAATGTAGCAAAAGAAACATGGGCCATAACTCGTACTCACTATAACTCAGTGCATTTACTACGAACAATCTAGAGAGTTCCGAATGTAAACATGCCAGGTAAAAGGTCTACGGTAATAACCAATATTTGTCCCCCAAATCAAACTTTGATGGAGATATATTTAATTAAGTTCTTAAACAGGGGAGTATATGCTGATTTCAAAGCACTGAATATTTTCATAAGTAATGACGCCATATGTACGATGACGTCACAAACATGACGTAAATTTCAGTTTTGAATTAATAGTCTTGTAAAACAAAAGATATTGAAAAAGTTCCCATTTTTCTGGTACTCAACCCTCGTACATGTGTAATATGAAAGCCCTGTCTCTTCTCATTCATAAGACATGACCAAGGTTAAAGTTTTTGTTAAAATTTCAGTTTTTTATGAATCTTACAGAAAAATGTACATATATTTCGTCGATATTTTGAGTAAAAGTCGCCGAGCGCATGTGTGTTCAGGATTAATATTTTGATATAATGTGTAGAATGATAATATCAATGAAATATGTCAATATTGTTCCTGAAATAAAATTGTGATATGCTTTGTATTTATATTGAATTTTATTAACTGAGATATTTCATTGAAATTTTTAGGCATGATTCAAAAAATGTTGATTATGATTTGTGCCAATATTTAACTTAATAGTCCTTGTAAAACAAAAGATATTGAAAAAGTTCCCATTTTTCTGTAATTTAACCCTCGTACATGTGTAATATGAAAGCCCTGTCTCTTCTCATTCATAAGACATGACCAAGGTTAAAGTTTTTGTCATGGACATACTTATATATATACGAATGAGATTACCGCATACTCGCCTATAAAGTCGGTCCGCCTATAAGTCGGTTGTATTTTTTTATGTTATGTTGGCGGAATTTGCTATTGACCCGCTTATAAGTCGAATAGTTTTTCGCCAAATTTGGCTACAATTTCAATTAATTCATTGATGTTTTAACCTGTTTCAATTAATATTTTTCGAAATGATACTGATATTAAATCTTAAATATTAAACAAAAAGGCAATGCTCACTTAAAATACAAATGAAATTATTAAAATATGTAAATACTTGTACTTTATAAAAATATTATCTAAGAATACATAAATAATCTTAAAGATCCAAACATTTCCTTTGAGAATCGTCGGAAATGTCATTGTAAATAAGATACTACCTTTTAGTCTCCAGAAAAATACCAATATCCTTATGACTCGCCTATAAGTCGGACATAGAGTTTTAAACCAATATTTAACTCCCAAAATACCGACTTATAGGCGAGTACATATATACGATAAATGCCCCCTCGATTTCGCGAAAGGTTGACAATAAAGGAAAAGTCCAAGGTCATGACATCACATTTATGCGAGAGGATGCCCCATGGGCCACATCGCTCACCTGAGAAGCTTTGACCATTCTGTTCTTTACCAGATTTCCCCCTTGTAATACATAATGCATCCCCACCCTACCCCACTGATCATAATTTAGACATTTTGAAATCTACACTACCCCAGGATCCTTCCATGTGCACACAAGTTTCAGCTTTTCTGGCCCAGTGGTTCTTGAGAAGAAGATTTTCAAAGATTTTTCCTATCTATTTCTATGTAAAACTTTGATTCCCCATTGTGGCCCTGCCCTTCCCCCAGGGGTCATGATTTGAACAATTTAGAATCTACACTACCCCACACTATTAAGTCAGAAAAGTACTGACATTCCCATTTTTTACTGACAAACTTAGAAAATTACTGACAATGTGCTGTCGTTACTGTAAAACTTAGACAATTACTGACCTTTTTACTGCCGGAACTGATAAACTTAGAAAAGTGCTGACAATCTTAGTCGGTGCTGAAAAACTTAGACAATTACTGACCCGTTTACTGTCCCTGCTCAAAAACTTAGATAAGTGCTGACATTTACTGATAATTACTGTCCCTGTTGCTCTCGCTCTCGGGGAGGCTGCAGTGTGTGAAAATGACTGTGTGTTATACTTTGCATTTAAAAACAGTCTTATTTTAATTTTTGATGAAAAAAAAAAATCCCAGGCAGTTATCATTTTTTTAATCTAAATATTATTGATATCTGTATAATAATTCAGAATATGATTTGAAATTAACTATGAGTAAATCAAGTTTAAATTTATGTGTTGAATATATCTATCCCTGTTCAATTAAAGAATTAAAATTAATTAATCATCAAGTTAGTTTTCATCTATTTATTTCTTTGCAGACAGATATCTGACTTTAATGTTGAGCCCCCCCCCTCCCTGTTTTCACGATCGGAAAGTTGTATCAATTTTCTTTTCACAAACAGGACAGATGTCTCTTGCTAAAAAAGGAAATCTTCTAAATATTGATTAATCTCTGATAGGTAATTCAGTTTCCTAATGTTCTCGGACATCTGTACAAGTCATATAATTATATACCCCTGTTTAAGATGCTCATACGGGAGTTCCCCTATTGAACGGTACAGTGTTTCATACCGTATATAAACTTGTACTATGCCTTGTTAATTTTGTCACTTAAAACATTATTTCCAAATGAATGGTTGGTTGATCGATTATGCAGGGTTCATAAGTACCCAATGTCTGTAAGTCCAAGACTAGACTAGATTATCAGACTAGTAATAAAAATTCATGTTCTAGCAATTATAGAAATCTTATGGAAAATATTTATATTTACTAGGTCAGCGGTAAGACTAATATTAGCAGTAGCACCATTCTCAAATATTTTTCTTCTCTCTCTCCCTCCATTCGCAGATCTAGGGGTGGGGTGGGGGGGGTCAGGACCCCCCCCCTAGAATTTGCACGGTTATAAAATATATATACAAAAGCAAGAGAAAAGTTACCTCCTTGGACCCCCTCGGAAAACGCAGACCCCCCTATAAACGCGAATTTGTAGTAAATTGGTATAAAAAGTCAAAGATTTGAATCATGAAGTCATTGACTACACCCCCCCCCCCCCCCCCCCCCCCCCCGCCCCCCCCCCGAATTAGGTTTTTGAAGTTTGGGTGAATTTTTTTTTTTTTTTTTTTTTTTCTTGTGGAGAAATTTGTGGGTTAAAAATTTTTTAAGGACTTGGGTGGACCCCCCCGGGGAAAATTTCTGGATCTGCGCCTGCCCTCCCTCTCTCTCTCTCTTTCTCTCTCTCTTAAAGATACAAACAGTATTGACACTCTAAGTTACTTAAATACTTGACATTTGCTCCGTTTATTCACATTGCCGAGGGGGATAGATCACTATTTAGTTTTTAGATTTAATCTTTAAGTATTTTTTAATCATGATTCAATTTTAACAAAAATATTACATGTTTTGCACGTTCCATTTTTCCCCTGTAGCTATCAGTGAATTGGAATTAATTTGATTTTATGTGCTGAAATTAAATTTCATCTCATTAAAGTAGGTAGGCGTAGGGTGTTATGATGTTAACATAATAATAAGGCAGAATGCAGACTTGTCTAGTAAAATATTTTACGAAGTAGTGAAAATTGGAAGTCATTAGTCCGTCGAACCAGTGCTCACAAATATTTATTTCGAACTCTCTAGCATACATGTATAAGCCCCCCCCCTATGCACACACGTTACATGAAAAAAAATCTAGTATACCAGTACTTGAATATGATTTATAAAAATGTGTAAGTTTTTTGAATGATGCAAATTTCTTTGTCCATTTGATCAATTTATACCCGTCCCTAATCATTATTTATTTGATTCAGGTTTCATTAACATCTTTCCTTTGCATGATCTTGGTTATTCGCTAACTGTAGGTTCCCACTATCTTCCGTGACGAGTTACCATTCATCTCTCTCTCTCTCCCTCCTCTCTCTCTCTCTCTCTCTCTCTCTCCAAAAAATCAATATCGACCCAGGCAAAGTTTAAGATACATGTATAGTTAAACTCCGGCTGATTTTTTTTTACTGTCATAGTACTGCTGCATATAAATTGTGTTTGATTTTTAATCATTCTTAATTACTGATAAAAAGTTAAGGAAATATACTATGAACTATTTTTATTTGATTGATAATCAAACAAATTCCTCACTCCACTGTCCCCCACACACACTAACACGACCTAACAAAAAATATTAGAGACCAGTAATTTTTACAACACTTTGGATGTAATGTACCCCTTCTCATATATTTATTTTTGCTTAATCTTTAAACAATTTGTGCCTTCCCCGGTTGGATTTTACATCAATCTTCTTTTTCATTAATCGTTAATTTTATACACGTCGGTATATTAAAAAAAATTATTTATTTAATAAGAAGGTAAAGAGTATGTAGATTGTATATTTATATTACGTATGTGTTGGTGTTGAATTTCTCAAATTCAAACTGTCTTGAAGAAGAGTCTACTGTTCGCCGTAATGTTGCGTAACTAACTTCTAGTGAAATCCGGCGAGTGTTCTTCTGTATAATACAAGCAGTGACACCTATTGTCTTCTTTACCCGCTACCGTACACACTTGGATCACCTCAGGCAATTTCTTCTACACACAGGTGCTTCACAGAGTTTCCGATTGTATGTTGAATGATTATGTAATTCGGCTGGAGTACCAGCTAAAACGACTTGAATAATTTTGGACGAATAAAAAGCACAGTGTTACTGTAAAATCATGATACTGGTTTCAATACCGAACAAAGCTAAGAAACGTCGATTTATTAAGTTAATTAAGTTTATTTATTTTTTTGTACCTAAACAGATAAAAAGGAGTACAAACTTAAACAGGACAGTATTAATTGTGTGTTCCACTTTAATAAAATAAATAAGTACATGTTCATCGTTCTTCATTTAGTTCACACGTGCTCCCCCCCCCCCCCCCCTTTAATTTGAAAACACAAAAAGAAACTAGATCCATGTGAACGTCTACCGACATTCTAATTGAAAAGAACATTGATATTAATTTCTATCAAAGTTTTGTTTCAGGAGTATGCATAGACAAAAGATGATAATATAAAATGTCATAGTTTTTCATGTATTTGAATTAAAATAACACTTTCAGGTGGGGATCCAGAAAATCCAGATTCGAAAATCAGCTAAAAGATGTACATTATTTCAAAAGAATAATGCGGACAGTAACTAAATCAATGAATGTCAAAGGATCAATGATCAATGCAGGCCCGTAGCTCCCCTCCCCTGCCCAATGAATAAAATAAAAAGTCTTTTTTTTTATTTAAATCCCCATCTGTCTTTTAATTTTGGTTTCTTCTTGCAAATGCTTACAAATTAAGGGGTATGTTTGACTGCACAAAAACAAATATTGGCGGTGTCACACAATTAAAATTTTTACATAATATGAAAACTATAACAAACGCCTTTCCTCAAAAACATTAAGAAAATATTATAAAATGCATGTTATGCAATAACAATGTTTTATTATAAAAAGGAAAAGACCTCTGTAAAATTTCATATCTCACTACTAAAGGAAGATTTTTATTTTTTTTAATTGATTATCTTTTTGAAGGTTTTTGAAATTTTATCCCTTCTCTTGAAAATATATTTTTACAAATCAATTTTCTATAAATATAGCAAAGAAGCTTTTTTTTTCCAAGATATCATCTGGACATAGTTAAAAAATTATCTGAAAAAAACAAATAAATGAAATAATAATCTATGTTAAAATAAAAAAAAATCAATTTCACACCACTGCAGCCTCCCCCGAGAGCGAGAACAATAGGGTCAGTAATTATCAGTAAATGTCAGCACTTGTCTAAGTTTTTCAGCAGGGACAGTAAACGGGTCAGTAATTGTCTAAGTTTATCAGCACTGACTAAGATTGTCAGCACTTTTCTAAGTTTATCAGTACCGGCAGTAAAAAGGTCAGTACTTGTCTAAGTTTTACAGTAACGACAGCACATTGTCAGTAATTTTCTAAGTTTGTCAGTAAAAAATGGGAATGTCATTACGATTTTGACTTATTAGTGGGCCAGGATGCTTCCACATAAGTTTCAGCTTTCCTGGCCCAGTGGTTCTTGAGAAGAAGATTTTCAAAGATTATTCCTATATATTTCTATGTAAAACTTTGATTCTCCATTGTGGCCCCGCCCTTCCCCAGGGGGTCATGATTTGAACAAAATTCAATTTACACTACCCAAGGATGCTTCCACATAAGTTTCAGCTTTTCTGGCCCAGTGGTTCTCTGAGAAGAAGATTTTCAAAGATTTTTCCTATATATTTCTATGTAAAACTTTGATTCTCCATTGTGGCCCCGCCCTTCCCACGGGGGTCACTATTTTTACAATTTAGAATCTACACTACCCCAGGATGCTTCCAAATAAGTTTCAGCTTTTCTGGCCCAGTGGTTCTTGAGAAGAAGATTTTTTAATGACCCCACCCTATTTTTGTCTTTTCTTGATTATCTCCCCTTGTGAGGGGACTTGGCCCTTTATTTTAATAATTTAAATTCCCCTTCACCCAAGAATGCTTTGTGCCAATTTTGGTCTTAAATTGGCCCAGTGGTTCTTGAGAAGAAGTCGAAAATGTGAAAAGTTTATGGACGGACAGCTAGACAGACGGACGGACGGACGGCGGACAAAATGTGATCAGAAAAGCTCACTTGAGCCTTCGGCTCAGGGGAGCTAAAAATGATTTGTATGTTTTTAATGCATGGAATTTCAATCATTCAGAAAAGGTGAATTCTAATTTCTTACATCTGTCTTAAATTTTGAAGGTCATTATTTTCAAATACATAATTAAAAGATTTCTTTCATTTATTAATAAAAAATGCATTAAAAAACTGAGAGTTTAAAGGTACTTGGACACAGATTTGAAGTTAATATTTTCTGTAAATATCACGAATTATATATTTTAATAGCATTTCACACAAAAATTAATTAAAAATATTATTCCATTTAAAAGTTATTAAAACTTTAAATTTTTTGGCGGGTTTGATTGACACATCCTTGCACTTTTACAAATTATTACTTTATTCATACATAATCCTTAGGAAGAGTGGCAATCTTGTTGTGTATTAATGAGAAATATTAAAACTTGAATCCAGAAAAATAATTTTATTCAGAGTAGAAATGTTAGAAAGCAGAGCTCCTTTACAAGTATCGTCATTCCGTTGTGTACAGAGTTTTGCAAATCGATCACACTCATGTTATGTACACAAGTTTTTGTAAACATGTTATTGTTTGATGTTTACGATTCACCGGGTGCGTTTAATCTCCAAAGTTTGCTCACCACAACTGCACGGACTGACAATATACTGTGTATATGTTTTGCTTTTACACTGAATTTTAAGGAATATAATTTTAATATTTTTCATTAATACACAACAAGATTGCCAATTTTCCTAAGTATTAAGAATAAAATTAAAACTTGTGACAGTGCAAAGATGTGTCAATCAAACCTGTCAAAAAATTTAAAGTTTTAATAACTTTAAATGAAATAATATTTTTAATTAATTTTTGTGTGAAATGCTATTAAAATATATAAGTCGTAATATTATACAGAAAATATTAACTTCAAATCTGTGTCCAAGTACCTTTAAATTATGGTCTTTCAATGCTGAAACCATAGTGTAAAAGGGATCTCTTCAAGATCTATAAAATAAAATTCTGGTGTGGCATTCCTGCTTAATTAAGAAATAAGTGTCAAGATTTCCAAGAAAGATTGATAAATACCCAGCATGCAAGTCACTAAAGCTCTGGGTGAGACTGGCAAATGCATTGTTTGGTGATTTTACAGTTGAGGTGGCAACATGTGTAACTTGCTCCAAGGAAACCTGTCAAAACACAAGATATATCTTCTAAAAAATTATTCTTTGCAATAGTTAAAGAATGGGTGGAATTAACTCCAGAAAAATGTCATTAAGTTTCATAAAATGTTAATTTTTTTCATCATATAAACCCCCGATAACTTAACCATATATTCATGGTACAAATGTGAATATAAAATGCTCTTTTCAAGGTAAACTTAATAAATATTGAAGGTATGGTGCCTAAAGATTTCTTGAATATCAATAGATAATCAGGGTCACACATTTTTCATTGTCTGAATACATAGTTAGCACATGTTTGTTGGCTGTTTTTAAGAAAACTGTAGTTGTATATTAAACAAAATAATGTCATATTAAAAGGAGAAGAATTGACTAACATGCACTCAAACTTATTTAACAAAAAACATGTTCAAAACAAGCTTCTCAATTCGATTGTTATGACTGTTTTAAACTTGATTTGACTCTGAACTGTTTAATATTACAATTCATCACATGATGTCCAACTGTGCGTGTACTTGTGAAAACATGCAGTTACATTGAATTCTTCAACCTGACCTCTATCTAAATCACTATCATGTTTGATTTCCGTTTTCCGTTTTCAGAATTCAGCTAATTAAATGTTGTCTAAATTTTGTATGTCCTCACATTTAAAAAGAATGTTCATATTGACATCACTGTAATATGCCTATTAAACAGGTATTAATTCGAATTTCTATATAGAGAGAGGGATAGAGAGACAGATGTCAAAAATGACACTGATCGATTGCCCCATTTTTTTTTTTAATATTGATTACAAAACTTAACAAGAGGCTCATGGGCCACTTCCCTCTCGTAAGAAACTTTGGCCATGCTGTTCTTTAACAGATTTCACCCTTAAATACCAATTGTGACCACGCTCTACCACCAGGGGTCATGATTTGGACAATTTAGAATCTACACTACCCCAGGCTGCTTCCACATCAGTTTTAGCTTTTCTGGCCCAGTGGTTGTTGAGAAGAAGATTTTAAAAGTTTTTTCCTTTATATTTCTATGTAAAACTGGCCCCACACTACCCCCAGGGGTCCTGATTTGAACAATTTAGAATCTACATTATTTCAGGAAGCTTCCTCATAAGTTTCAGCTTTTCTGGCCTAGTGGTTCTTGAGAAGAAGATTTTTGTAAGATTTTTCCTATATATTTCTATGTAAAACTTGGATTCCCTCTTATGGCCCTGACCTATCCCGGGGGTGATGATTTGAATAATTTGAGAATCTACACTACCCTTGGATGCTTCCACATAAGTTTCAGCTTTTCTGGCCCCGTGGTTCTTGAGAAGAAGATTTTTAAAGTTAAATTTTTCTACATATTTCTGTGTAAAACTTGGATTCCCTATTTTGGCCCCACCCTACCCCGGGGGTCATGCAGTGATTGGGAAGGGCTTGCACCATGCGCCATAGTTGCACTGAAGTGAAAAATGGCACATTTAATCAATCAATCATGGCACCAATGTGCGCATTCAATTTTTAGCGATGTTTGGAAATATTTTGCGTACAACTTTCTTTCTTGTTTTACTTTCGTTTTCAATGCAGTCAATTTAAAACAACAAATTTCATTGGTTGAAACCTGTCAAAAAGTACTTTTGGTTAAACGCAATGATACTTATTTGTATGGTAGGGCTGTTCACTTTCCAAAACTGTCGTAATTTTAACACAAAATACGGGTCATTTATATTCTATGAAAGTTCCTTTAAATTTGCTGCATTTTCATACATTAAAAATCGGATTCGGTTAATTAAAAATGTGTTTTCTCTTTGTATTTCCTATTTATTTGTCCCTTTATTTCTTGATTGATTGTATACTGTTTAACGTCTCTCTCCAGAATATTACACTGATATGGAGACGTCACCATTGCCGGTGAAGGGCTGCAAATTTAGGCCTATGCTCGGCATTTACGGCCTTTGAGCAGGGAGGGATCTTTATCATGCCACACCTGCTGTGACACGGGGCCTCGGTTTATACGGTCTCATCTGAAAGACCGCCCCATTTAGTCGCCTTTTACGACAAGCAAGGGGGTACTGAGGACCTATTCTAACCCGGATCCCCACGGGGCCCTTTACTTCTTGAAATGGCCCTTTAGATAATATTGATGGCACATTCATTCTTGAAATGGCCCATCAACAATGTTGACAGTTGCGCCATAGTCTCATTGACCATTTTGGCCTTCCCAATCACTGGTCATGATTTGAACAATTTAGAATCTACACTACCCCCAAGATGCTTCCACATAAGTTTCAGCTTTTCTGGCCCAGTGGTTCTTGAGAAGAAGATTTTCAAAAGTTTTTTCCTATATATTTCAATGTAAAATATTGGATTCCCTATTGTGGCCCCCCTACCCCTGTGGGTGACGATTTGAATGATTTAGAAACTACCCTTTTTCAGGATGCTTCCACATAAGTTTCAGCTTTTCTGGCCCAGTGGTTCTTGAGAAGAAGATTTTTAAAGTTTTTCTTTTCTACATATTCCTATGTAAAACTTGGATTTCCTATTGTGGGACAGTCCTACTCCCGGGGGTCATGATTTGAACAATTTAGAATCTACACTATTTCAGGATGCTCCCACAGTGGTTCTTGAGAAGGAAGTTTTAAAAGTTTTTTCCTACATATTTCTATGTAAAACTATGTAAAACTTGATCCCTAATGTGGCCCCGCCTGTAAGGCGGTGGTGCTTGATTCATATATTTACTAACATACCTTATAAGAGAAATGCTTCCATATAAATATGATCAATTATGGCTATCCTTGATCATATTGGTCATATTTTTTGGATGTATCCTTAGGTAGTGTAGATCCAAGTTTATTAAAGCAGGTTCAAGTGGGTATAAATTTTAGGACACAAAGGGTCATCAAAGTTTTACTTAGGAATACACTAAATGCTTCCTATGAGCCTAATTATTTGTTATATTGTGATTAGAACAGCAAAGCAATAATTGGTCATAATTAATGTTGGCAACGAGTACCCGGTTAACCGATTAAACGTCGAACGATGCGAGTATCGGTTAGTAAAACTGCTAACCGGTTACTCGGGTAAAAATACATTTTTCATATTAAATACGTATATAATAATTTTTAAGCTATTTGTAAGTGTATATTTAAAAATTTCCCTAATTCAATTACCGTTAGGCTTGCGCTAGTTGTTCACAAATAGGAATGATTTGTTTTGATTAGTTTAATTGATGGCTTTAATTGTGAGGGGGTATGCGTTTTGAAGCCTGAGTCATAATTACCTCATTTTAATAGACCTGTGTTAGAGGAACATACTTTAGCTAAATGCCGCTATAAACATCAAGAGTGTGGAATATTGTTAAAGAACTCGAAATCTGTCAAATTCAAATAATGTAGATCGTAGTTGTCATATACGGGTAAAACTATAAATATGCTAAATTACCATAGATTGAAACATAATTCGATAACCAGCAATTTGCAGGAGACTCAACAAAACCAACCGTATGTTAATTCCCCTCAATAGCGACATATATCGTGACACATATCTTCTTCGTATGTTGATATAAATAATCATGTTCTTAAACAAAAAAAAACCACACGCATTTAGAATTGATATTCTTCGAAGATATTGTGTGTGTGCGAGTTTTTTTTTTATTTTGCTGTTGAGTTTGTATTTGTAAATAGAGTTCATATATCTAATATCTGTGGTTTTATTACTACCAATAAGTAAAAGGATGAGATTAATACTAGGTAATAAAAATACGGAAACTTTAACAAAAAATCATCTGAGTAACCGGGTACTCGATCGGAAGATTAAGCGAGTAACCGGTTACTAAAAATTGTCCGATTTGCCAACACTAGTCATAATTATATATATGGAACCATCACCAGGTAGAGAAGAAACAATTGTTTTAGCTCACCTGAGCTGAAAGTTAAGTGAACTTATCTGATTATATTTTGTCCATATCCGTCTGTCCAACTGTCTGTCTGTCTGTAAACTTTTCACATTTTCAACTTCTTCTCCAGAACCACTAGGCCAATTTCAACCAAACTTGTCACAAAGTATCGACGGGTGAAAGTATTCAAGTTTATTCAAATGAAGGGCCCTGCCCTTATTCAAGGGGGAGATAATTCAGAAATAGTGAAAATTTGGTGGCATAATTTAAAAATCTTCTTTATAGGAAAACTGAGGAAGATGTAAGTTAGGAGTCTGTTCAAATCATGACCCCTGGGGGATAAGGGCTGACTATGGCCGATAAAATTTTTACAAAGAAATATACCGCTTAAATGAGTTAAAATATAGTGAAACCAGAAGTCTCTGTCGAGACTGTAACTCTACTGGTTTGTACTTATAACAAAGGATGAGAAAAGAAGCCACTGCCATTAGATCAAAACCATAGAAGGAGTAGCGTTTTAAAGGAATTTCACCAGGGGTGTGCAATTAGAAAAATCAATAACTAGCCCACAGGCTAGTGGCAGCTATAAAATTACTAGCCCCAAGTGAAAAGTTACTAGCCCAAATATAGGGGCAAAAATTAAAATAAAAAACTATACGTTGAAAAGAAATTAATTGTTGAAAAAGTCAGGGTACTGAGGTCATTCTTTTTAAAATTAAAGTTTAATTCTCACTATGAAATTAAATCATGTATAAATTATAATGAAAGAAGATTAAAATGAATTTAAATAAATTATCCTTTTTCACCATAAATATACGTGGAAAATTTTACATGTGAAATTAACTCATTTAAATTACACGTCATCTTTCAATTCATTTTGTTTTCATCTTAAATCATTAAATACACCATAAATATATTTTATGTGAGTCATAAAACAAATCTTTCAGTTGATTGAGTGATCGTAAATAAATATCATTTAAACAAAAGAAATATCTGCATGTATTTTTCACCATAAACAAAAGAATAAAACACTTATCTTTCAGAGGTGAAATAATTTAATGAGATATCTGATGTATTAGGAAAAAACGATCGTTTTTGGAAGTAAATAAGTCAGGTAGTGCTGCAAAACAGATAAGATTATGGAGATTTATTGAGAGTAGGAGCATGTTGTCAGAAAAATTTTCACTGGTTGGGAATTTGATAGCAAAAACGAGTGAAAATACAGGTTGTGCTTTTCTTGTATTGCGTGTGTAGTTATAATTTTTACTAGCCCAACGGGCTACCTCCATGCAGAAAATCACTAGTCCGACCCCAAAAAGTGGTACCCCCGGGCGTCGGGCGATGCTAATTGCACACCCCTGTTCAGAGAAAATTCTATTTTTAGTAATGATGGCAACACCGTTCATCGAAATCAAAATCCGATGCACTATCTTATGTATCTTAGTGTAGTCTACACTAAGTGTGCCAAGTAATATTGAAATCGGACCAAAACTGTAGAAGGAGTAGCGTTTTAAAGGAATTTCACAGAAAATTCTATTTTTAGTAACCATGGCAACACTATTCATCGAAATCAAAAACCGATGCACTATTCTATGTATCTTAGTGTAGTCTACTTGTGTGCCAAGTAATATTGAAATCAAACCAAAACTGTAGAAGGAGTAGCGTTTTAAAGGAATTTCACAGAAAATTTTATTTTTAGTTACCATGGCAACACCGTTCATCAAAATCAAAAACCGATGCACTATTTTATGTATCTTAGTGTAGTCTGTTTGTGTGCCAAGTTATATTGAAATCAGACCAAAACTGTAGGAGGAGTAGTGTTTTGAAAAATTGTTTACAGACAGACGGACAGACAGACAGCTAGACGGACGGACACCTTACTATCGCATAAGCTCTTCTGGTCTCTACCAGTAGAGCTAAAAATGAACAGGTGGGATTGAAACTGGCCGCTCATGAGGAGTGGTCTCTTATTAAGGGTGGCTGTAACAGCAGATGCAACTGTATATTAAAAAATAATTATTGTACTGTAATTTAAAGACACCAATATTTAAACAAGAGGCCCACATGCCTTATATGTCACCTGAGTATAATGTAACAACTTTACAACAATAGAACTGGTTCGTGTTTTAAATCAAAGCCATAAAATTCACAATTTTGAAAGAGGCACAATTGTTTATTATAATTTTACTCTTCACTTGCTTACTTTGGTTACTTAATACCCAGAGGTAGATCAGAGTAACAAAGAGAAAATGCATTTCCACTTTATAACCAGTTGTACACCCCAACCCACAGGAACCACTGACCCTGGGGCCACATATTTCAAAATTCTGGAAATTTTATCATAAATTTTATTTCATCATAAATGGTTGATTAACACCAAAGAGCACATTTCAAACCATTAATTTATTTTCAGACTTCGTGTATGTAACCCCCCACCCCCACCCCACTGACCCAGGGGCTCTGAAATTAACCATTTTGGAAGAGGCACCTTTCGTTGTCACTAATATGGACTTAGATCATTGGCATAATACCCAGGAGCAAAGGAGAAGATTTCCAAAGAACAAATGCATTTTCACTATATAATCATTAGAGCTCCTAACCCCGTGGCCCTGAAATTAATAAATCTGGAAGAGGCATCCTTCCTCATCCTACCAGGGTTCGACACTAACTTTTTTACCTTGGTGGACCGCAGGTCCACTTGTCAAAAATTATTGGTGGACCTTCTTAATATCTGGTGGACCTTTATAAATGATTGAATAAATGAATGAAACATTACACGAGGCGTTAATTAACACTAACTTTAATATATACCGATACCAGAAAGACCAATAAAGCATAAATCTAACCAGTCAACAGAATCAAATCAATATTAAGGACTAGTCAGATTTTTTTTCAGAAATATTGTAAAAAATTATAAAAAAAACTATTAATCTATAAACCAAAGAAATATTCTAATAATTATCATTAAAGTTACAATGGTGAAAACCTTCATTTATTTCGCTTCCACAGGTAGATTAAATTTAAAACTCCAATTACCGGTATTAATTAATTTGTTCAATAATTAAACAAGTGAGTTTTTCATGTATCCATGGCTAGATCATTTTTTTTTACTACGATGCAAAACTGACCTATAGTAGGTACATGTATGTGTATTGATTATTTTTTTTCTAAATTTATTATTTATTCAAATAAGTAGTGATATAATATGTATATCAAGAAAAGAAAATGAAACTGCAGATAATAGTTCATTTAATGTAAATTACGCTTGTTTGAACATCTATTTAAAAAAACAATGCTTAAGTGCAGCTGTCAATCAATTCTAATTATCTCCAAAAGTGTGCATTCAGGCGTGAAGCGATTTCCTGTTACCCAATGTAATTTTCACACCTTTCTGTGCATTACGTAAACAGAGGAGAGACTGGCTAAATTTGGCACGGATTTTTCATGATTATTCAAGGTCCATGTTGAATGTTCTTGCATCTCAATATTATTGTTAATATTGGAGTTATCAATTTTACATGTAAAATATATCGAGTTATTTTGCCCCCCCCCCCTCCCTCATTACCTAAACATTTTTACATGTATATTTAATTCTTGTATAATAAAGGTATGGAGGAATTGATAATTTGAGTTACGGATTTCGATTTAAAGAAACAGAAACCCTGAAATTTCACTGTCTTTAAATATGGTGTTTAAATTTTAAGTGGACCGACGGTCCACCTAGTCCTGAACATTTGGTGGACCTTCCAATTTTTTGGTAGACTCGGGCCGCCGGTCTACCGTTAGTGTCAAACCCTGCATACAGTACAGGCCACGAGTTTTCCGCATTGCTCGGTGGAAAAAACACTGTGTGAAACGCTCTGTGTTACATCGTGTACACGGTGTAGCACGGTGTGTGTGGATTTGAAATATACAGGTAGGCACACCGTGTCTAGAAAAATCTCAGCTAATGTCCTCCATGTCGCACCGTGTCCAGTAAATTTCCCTCTGTGTTGCACCGAGTGTCCAGAAAATTCTCCTCCAAGCTGCACCGTGTAAATAGCATTACAGACAAAATCGTTTGTTTCTGATGATTTTTTGATGACAATTTATAACTTTGGTTTATGTACGAGGGTTGCCCAAAAAGTCGTAGACAATGGTAATAACTTTTTTAACACACAACCAATACTAACCAAATTTTGCACAGACATAATACATTCAATGTTATTTAAAACTGTGAATTCTTATATATATATCTTTCATATTAATTATATTTGGATGATTGATATGTATTATAAAGCAAGGAAAAGAACGACCATGTATGATACGGAAAAGAACGACCATGTATGATAATTTAATCAGATTAAAATCTAGAAGGGGGAAGATTTCACTGAAATATTTACTTATGTGTAATTGAAAAGTGTTTGTAACTACATTGAAATCAAGTTTAACATTTGACCACTAGATGCTAATGACAGCAATGAAACACTTGGGAAACGCTTAAAACTGACTTGCTTAAAAAACAGTGATATACATCGGACTAGCTGCAGATCTGTAGCTCTCCGAAAAAATATACTGATAGACCGGAGAGCTACAGTGCCACCCACTGAAAAATATGTATATTTCTTGCGCACAAAAAATTATGCTTATGCATGGTTTAATTCTTCCAAATTTTTACCTCAATTGCAAAAAAGGAAAGATTTCAAAAATTTCCTTTGTCCTTAGTCAAGTGCACTCATAGTTGACATCTGAACGAAGCATATTGGACCGAATTATCTTTGAAACCAAAATGGCAGTATAAATAAGCGAAATGTACGATGATTACAATATCAGGGCCAGGGGGACTATCAACAACAATTATGAGGAATGTTTGGTTGTGGTAACAGCGAAAGAATATGTTAGGAACACACGGTTAGTAATATTTTGAGGTTACAATTTTAAAAAACATGGAGAAAAAAATGGAGAATAGATGCATTTATTTGTGCGCAATAAATATACAGTTTTTTCAATGCGTGGCTCTGTAGCTCTCCATTGGTTTATAATTAAATAGTTTAAATCCAGAAGTAGTCCAGTGACCAATCATGGCTTTGTTACTCTTGAGATGATGAATCTACACTACCTAAAGATGCTTCCATATAAATTGGATCAATTATGGCTTCAATATTCTTGAGAAGAAGATTTTTAAAGAATTTTCCTATATATTTCTATGTAAAACTTTGGTCAGCCATTGTGGCCCCGCCCTACCCCCGGGGGTCATGATTTGAACAAAATTTAATCTACACTACCAAAAGATGCTTCCATATAAGTATGATCTATTATGGCTTTGTTATTCTTGAGAAGAAGATTTTTAAAGAATTTTCCTATATATCTCTATGTAAAACTTTGATCGGCCATTATGGCCCCGCCCTACCCCCGGGGGTCATGATTTGTACAAACTTGAATCTACACTACCCGAGGATGCTTCCATATAAATATGATCAATTATGGCTTTGTTATTCTTGAGAAGAGGATTTTTAAAGAATTTTCCTATATATCTCTATGTAAAACTTTGGTCAGCCACTGTGGCCCCGCCCTACCCCCAGGGGTCATGATTTGAACAAACTTCAATCTACACTTCCTGAGGATGTTTCCCCATAAGTTTCATCTTTCCTAGACCAGTGGTTCTTGAGAAGAAGATTTTTAAAGAATTTTCCTATATATTTCTATGTAAAACTTTGGTCGGCCATTGTGGCCCCGCCCTACCCCCGGGGGTCATGATTTGTACAAACTTGAATCTACACTACCTGAGGATGCTTCCATATAAATATGATCAATCATGGCTTTGTTATTCTTGAGAAGAGGATTTTTAAAGAATTTTCCTATATATCTCTATGTAAAACTTTGGTCAGCCACTGTGGCCCCGCCCTACCCCCAGGGGTCATGATTTGAACAAACTTCAATCTACACTTCCTGAGGATGTTTCCCCATAAGTTTCATCTTTCCTAGACCAGTGGTTCTTGAGAAGAAGATTTTTAAAGAATTTTCCTTATATTTCATATGTAAAACTTTGGTCGGCCATTGTGGCCCCGCCCTACCCCCGGGGGTGGAACAAACTTGAATCTACACTACGTGAGGATGTTTCCCCATAAGTTTCATCTTTCCTGGCACAGTGGTTCTTGAGAAGAAGATTTTTATAACATACCACCAAATTTTCATTAATTCCCAATTATCTCCCCTTGAATGAGGGCGAGGCCCTTCATTTGAACAAATTTGAATCCCCTTCACCCAAGGATGCTTTGTGGCAAGTTTGGTTGAAATTGGCCCAGCAGTTCTTGAGAAGAAGATGAAAATGTGAAAAGTTTACAACAACAACGACGATGACAACGACGACGACAGACAACGGACAAATTGTAATAGAAAAGCTCACTTGAGCCTTGGCTCAGGTGAGCTAAAAAGAGTACAGAAGTGACATTACACACCAGATTTTAATAAAGGAGTTAATTAAATGGCACGATATTCAATGAGAGTTTTTCC